>NC_092803.1:48301058-48601058 GCF_040954645.1 Diabrotica undecimpunctata | reverse complement strand
GCAGGCAAACGACAATAAAGCTGGTGGGACATCCTATATAATCATTTTCCAAAATTTCTTCAGTTCCGGTGTACTGTACAAATCTTATGATGATTACTCTGTTCTAAACTGCCATTATGCAAAGAGTATTATCACCTTAAGACATTACACACAAAGAAGTGGCTCTGAATTCAAAATCCGCCAAACGTCCTTCTCGTTTGAAATCTCTTGCTTGACTCCGTATGCGTTAGATTTAACAAATTCAACCAAAATAAATTCCCCTTGCGTCTCCGGAACCAGTTGTGCCTACAAACTTAAAACAAACATAATACCCTCGAACACTCGTTCGTAACAATCTTGGAATATTCCCAGCTTTATTACGTTTTAGAAAAATTGAATACCTGACGCTTAGTTTAGCAATAAATAAAATATTTTTAGCAATATTTTTTCTAAGAACCTCATTTTTTAACCGGAATATTTGGGGGCTTGAATGTAAACAAATCGTTTTCAACGACAAAAACAACTGAATACCAAAACTTGATATTTAGAATCTCAACTTAAAATGCCCTAATATATTGATCGTTTTAAAATTCCTTTGCAAACAGAAAAACGAAAATATTTCACCGACAGGGGCGTCTTTAGAAATTTTTAACATATAAATATTTCGTAGTTAAAAAAATTTTAAAAACGATACAATATAGCTCCACATTGAGCTTTTTGAAATTGTACATACATCATCTGATAAGCTACTTATTTTTATTTACTGATAATGTGTATCGATTCATACACGAAACTTTTCCATTGAAGGATAAAGTAGCATGATTCTTACCCACTATTTTGTCCTTTATCCCTTCAACAAGTATCCTTGTAAAGTAAATATTTAATAATTTTGCAATCCTATGTCCGGAAAAACATTTCAAATTCGGCAAATTATGCTGATCCTAAAATAAACATTTCAAATAGTCGATTTTTTACATATAAAGAAAAGCTCAAGTTTTAAAACGCACTCTGAAAAATTGAAATCGGTAAAGTATATTTTTAAATTTACTAAATAAATAATTATTATCAAACTGCTTGAATAAAATCTATTTCACCCTTAGATATACTAGTAAGTTTTGATATTGTTTCTTTATTCACCAATATTCCTATTGATGAAATCATTTCCATCTTGCACACTTAACATCAAACCCCTTGAGACACATTTTCTCTTGTAAAACACTGCATGTATAATACATACTTTTCATTCAGAAATCATTTTTATCGTCAAATCAAAGGATCCCTAATGAGATCCTTCCTCTATTTCGTAATAGCTAATATCTAAATGGAACATTTCGAAACAACAGTCCTGTCTTTATCAAATTTGAAACCCACCTGCTAGTTATGGTACGTTGATGGCACCTTTGTCATTTGTCCTCTTGGTAAAGGCGCATTAGATCTCTTCCTCTCCCACCTGAATGTAATACATCCCAGTATTTAATTCACGATGGAAGTTGATTTTGAAGCGTCTTTCCATTCCTTGATGTTCTTATTCAGAAAAACCCTCCCCATAGTTTTTTCTATTTCTTGTACCGGAAACACACCCATAAAAACCGTTATCTCAATGCCCAGTCACATCATCACCGCGCCCAACTCAATTCAGTTATCAACACTCTTGTTTTCCTTTCCATAAGACTTAGCAATGACAATCATAAATCATTTGAAATCATTTCAATAAGGCAAAAACTCTTACTAAAAGACTACCACACAACCCAAATCAATAGGAGCGTTTAAAAACATCTAAACCCCATTTCATCCAAAAAAGAAACCTTTCCGACTGATTATCCTAAATCCATTCTGCCTTTTATTATAGGTGTCACTGATAAGATCAGTAGAAATCTTAACCCCGTAAACATCAAAATCATCTTCACTACTCACTCCAAGTTCATACTCGTCAGATCCGAAATCCCCAATGAAGAGAATGGTGGCTATAAGATACCAACTTCCAGTTGTCCATGAACATGCATAGGACAGATAAACCGACAAACCCCCATTCGTATTTACGAACATTCCATATCTGTAAAACATTCCGTTACTACTTCAGACCTAGCCCAACATCATATTCAGACAATTCACAAAATAGATTTCAAAAAAGCAAAAACCATCGCTCCTATCCGCTTCTTAAAATCGACAATTATTCGTAAAGCCATCGAAATTGAAAAACTACCTAACAGCTTAAACTCACGCGATGCAGCTAAAAGACTACCGACAATATGGCGAACACTGCTTCAGACCGAGTCCGCGCATACCGTTCCTGCGCATGCAAAGAAGTGTATAAAAGCAGCTACACAGGGTAAAACTCGTCGTCGTTACTAGACACCGAAGAGTAGGCAGTTTGACGTTTCTCATATTTTTGGAAAATAAGATAACGAGTGAGGCGAGCCAGTCTTCCTCTTAATAATGGCTAAAAAATGGGTGCGGAAACGTCGAGTTTCTCAACGCAGATTTTCCCTAGGCCCAGGATTTCTTTTTTAAATGCAATGTTTTAAGTGTCTAAAAAATGCTCGATCAGATTTAATTCCTTGCTATATTGTGGCCATCATATTCTTTCAAATTGAACCTTACAAAGGTAAGCACTATTCTTGCGACATGAGGACGTACGTTTTCGTGCATTACCAATGGCAAAATATAATCTAAAATGTTTTTGTATGTACGTATCAGCTGTTATTTCCCCAATCAACTCCACAATTTTGTATCTTCATACAATCACAATATCTTCTTACCAAGCAATACCACCTCATATCTTTATGCTGTCACAACCAAAACTAAAGCTCCTTATGAATAACATGTCCTCTGGCAAATTATAATCGACACCATTTATCGTTTTGAGAGAGTCGTAGAACTTTGGCAGGGCGTCTTGATTTTAGGCAAGCATCTTTTAAGCTATGTCTGACTGTTTTAGTACTAACACCAACCCATTTAGCATTTTAAAACTCGTTTTTTAAGACGCGTAGATGTGAATGAGTGATTTTTGAAAAATTAAAGAGCGGTCATCTGCGGTATTTGTACATAGTTTTCTCACTAACCCAGTCTTCTTCTGTAATATCCTTTTTTGCAATTCCTTTTTAAAACTTATGAGTTTTAAAACAATAAAATAGTATAAAATAAATTTTTATGGCGTGTTCACACAAAAATTGTATCTTTGATTCAAGCAGCATTGGATTCAATTTTACGTATTCTCAAAGTGAATCGTTCATCTTCGATTTTTACTTGAATAGGTATTTCATGTATTGTACCAATGGAAAGTTTCGAACTTGGATTTGAGGTTCGAATCTGTTTGTAAATGCCCCTTTGTCCGCTTCTTGTCGGTCGACGATGATAGGTTTAATAAAGTTGAAGTTGTTGAGTAAAAGTGTTGATTTATTGACAGCTACTGGTAATTACACAATATGATGTTCGTTAGGTAACTACTTATGATTGACTGTATGTAGACTGCGCTCACATAAGCTTAAATCCCCAATTTATAATCTCAAATAATTCATACCTCAGCACAGAGGTTATTGCTTCCTATCATACCATACCAACAAACTTTGCTTACATACAATTTAATCTACGCCTTAATTGCGACACTTAGGAAGTTCAATTAGAAAATATATTATTCGGCAATTTATTTAGTTGTAGGTAAATAAACTAATTGTTAAAATATCATACGATATGGTTTTACAATGTCACTTATACACGGTGAAACTATAATAGATTAAGAAGTTAAGAATAATGTGAGATTACAAATTAAGGGGTTAATTTGTGATTGAACATATTGGCCACTATATAAAAAACAAACAGACGACCAATAGAAATATTTTAAACATATAAAATATAAAATAATAATATAACAATAATCATAACACTAATTCACTCGGTTTTTGAATTATTATCTCACCCGAGCAGTGCTACCTATAATTTGATTATTTAGAATTTATGTTTCAGCTAAACTATCTAATTCAAATCTAAGCCCATTAAGTGAAACTGATCTAGGAGGGGCTTTCTTTAAAGTACTACTTAAATTTGGTTATGATAAAGTATGTCTTCGAGGCGCTGGATCAGGTTGGATGAAAAAACCTTGATGCCTTTGTTTTTTGGCTCTCTTGGAGTTTCGAATATATCTGACTACCTTCCTTCATTTTCATATGTTACTTAAAATTAGTGTAAGTTATTGTAATCTACTGCAAGTAGATTCCTTGGGACCAACAACGGGCGCACAACACCACCTCTTCTTTTTCTAGGTTTGTGTCTCTTTGAAATTTCTTCTCTAATTGCAGCAGTCTCGCATATGCCTGCTATTTTAAGTCCCCTAATAGGCTTGTATTAGAATTAAAGGGTATTTTAACTTCAAATCTTCCTTTGTTATCCCTTTTTACTGTTCTTTTATAATATTCTTCACACTCTTTTTCTTCTACTGAAAGAGCATTGCTTTGATCTACTTCTTCTAACTCCCAGTATTTTTTTATTTGTTCATCCATTTCTCGTCTAGATATCATGCTGACTACTTGTATATTAGGGATATTCTCTTGCTGTGCTATCCCTGACATTATCCAACCCAATTTTGTATTTTGGGTGAGCAAACCATCTTTTGTTCGATCTACTCCGTCTAGTAATATCAAACTATATTCTTTGGCTCCTAATAGAATATCTATTGAACCTGTTTTATTGAAATTTGGATCCGCCAGGACTAAGTTCCTATGGTTCCTTTCTATCTCCTTCTCCGGTAGATTTTTTGTTATTTTTCGTAGTACAAGTGCTTCGATCTTCATTTGAAATTCATTTTCGAAATGTGCCTGTAAGTTTAATGTTACGCTCCATTTCGACGTTCTTTGGTCTTCATTGCCAATTCCAGGTATCTGAGCGTGGACAGCCTTTCTTTTTATTTCGAGACTTGTAGCGGCCTGCTTCGTAATGAATGATGACTGCGAGCCTTCGTCAATCAATGCTCTCATCAATTGTGAGCTTCCTTTTGAGTCTCTTACTCGTACCAATGCCGGTGCAAGTAGCACTTCTTCATTCTGATGACTTAAACAGCTCACGGTATTCTCTTGTCTCCTTGACGATCCGTCGTAAGTGTTGTCACCTCTGGTCCCACTAGAATTGGGTCTATTTTGTGGCCTTCTGTTTTCAGAAGTTCTTCTGTTGTCATACTGACCTGACCCACTAGAATTTGATCTATTTTGTAGCCTTCTGTTTTCAGAAATCCATCTTTTATCATACTGACCTGACCCACTAGAATTTGGTCTATTTTGTGGCCTTCTGTTTTCAGAATTCCTTCTGTTATCATACTGACCTTCTGACAAGTGTAGTAATGAACGGTGCTGTCCACCATTCACATCTACATCTATAATAGGAATAACATGGTACTTCCCTTTTGTGTAGTAAGCATCTACCGCACCATTGCTTTTCCTTAACGATTTTGTTTCTTTCACGTACTTCTTGACGTAGAAACGTTGTACATTTCAACAGGTTATGTTCTTCATGACACACCACACAGGTTATCTTTTTCTTAACCTGTTGTCTATGATCTGTTCCTTTCCTTTCTGTTTCCAACATCTCCAATGTCTGGAATCTTCTTTGTAGGAATTCCTGTGTTGACTTATATGTCGGAATGTCCCTACTGTCTTGAATTGACGTTTCATATAATCTCCTGGTTTCTGTTTCCCACTTTAACATACTTATCGTTGCTATAAGAGGGCTCCAGGACTCTGTCATTGTACCTAGTCCACTAATGGCTTCTAAGCATTCGTGGAGAGTATCATGTAATGTTTTCAGCGCCTTTGCTGACGTTTCTTTTATCTCCGCAGCCTGAAGTATCTTGTCTATTAATATAAATAGATTCATCCTTGGATTATCGTACCGATCTTGCAACATTTTCCAGGCAGCACTGTAGTTCGCTTCTGTTGTATTTAAATGTTGTATTATTCTACCTGCTTCTCCTCGGAGGCTTGTCTTCAGATACTGCATTTTTTCCACATTTGATAGTTGGTTATTCTCATGTATCAAACGTTTAAAAATATCATAGAATGATATTTATTCAACAGGACTAGCCAATAATTTGGCTAGTCCTGTTCTCATGGTCTCATTGTTTAATTCTAAGCGAGCCATTTTTATCACTTTGCAAAAGTGCCAATAACCACAAATAATGACAATTACGACATATTCATACATGGCCTGATAGAATAAAACAATAAATATCTTATCTTTAACATTAAACCACAAAGGTATTAACTTAAGGCATAAGGAACTTGAATTCCATTTAAAAGACACTGATTTCTAACAGGGTCAAATTGTTGACCCTGTTTAATACTGTCTACAAGATTTTAATATCATAAACAATTTGAATATTTTGCTTCCTATCTAGAAATGACGAAATATAAAAATGGACGTGGCATA
Source organism: Diabrotica undecimpunctata (assembly GCF_040954645.1). Taxonomy (NCBI): domain Eukaryota; kingdom Metazoa; phylum Arthropoda; class Insecta; order Coleoptera; family Chrysomelidae; genus Diabrotica; species Diabrotica undecimpunctata. The sequence goes on along the minus strand of NC_092803.1, from coordinate 48,594,665 downwards.
AAAGAAATTAACTCATTAATATACAAAACCTTGTTAAAATTTTTCATAATGTCTTTTGAGAAATTGTGTTTTCTAATTTTAGGCCTGGTACGACTACAAGCTTAAATGGGACCCAAAAGATTATGGTGGCGTCGAGATGCTTCACGTTCCATCGGATCACATATGGAGACCAGACATTGTCCTATACAACAAGTAAGTCGATTAAAATATTTCATATTTAGCATTGTGTTATTATTTAATCTATTCGATAGAGATTTGGTCTCTAAACATTATATGAACAAGCTGAATTTCGCTAAGAATAAATTTTGGGACCCCAAAAAAGATACAAACAAGTTTGCCACTCCTACTGCCTGGCTTCCTCCTAAAACCCCCTCTCGTAGAGAGAAAAATGCAAAATCGATTTACTAAGAGTCTATACGCCGTAAAAAATGTTTCAAATAAAAAATGTAGCTGAGATAATTTTAAACAACAATGTTTATTGGCACTTTTTGTATAGAATGAATGGTTCTCTCAGAAACAACGCTTGAAACAGCCGGCGACTATAAATGTCAGTTCATCAATCAATCAATCTGAGTATCCTAGCGACAAAACTCAAAATGTGTTAAGTAAGTGTTTTAAAGATGAAGAGTGAAGCTTTCATATACAATTTTCATTTTGCCGCAAATAAACGTTTCGCGATTTTTGCAATTTTTTATGATTCTCATGAGATTAATCAAATTTATGACTTTCATTGACCGGTCACTATGGATTTCCATTGTTAGAGCGTAATCTTCAAAACCTGTAACATGAATTTTGAGTTTTGGTATCAAATATGAGGCATTTGAAATACGCCAAAAAACCGCAGAAGTTAAAATTTTACATCGCACGTCACGGGAAATCCTTTCGTGAAGACAATATTAGGTGAAATTTGCGGTTAAAGTTGTATATTATCGAAAAACATACTTGTGTAATAATATAATTGAAAAGATGCAGTTTTAAAAGAATAAATCTCTTGTAATGAGAAAGTTTAAACTTTGCGTATTTTTGGCATATTTTAAATGCCAAAGAGGAGGTTTTGAAGACTAGGCTCTAACAATGAAAATTCCATAGTGATCAATCAATGAAAGTAATAAATTTTATTGATCTAATGAAAATCATAAAAAATATCAAAAATCCCGCAACGTTTCACACAAATCTGCTGCATTCACCTATAAAAAGCATTTTCAAAAAGCAAAAATATATCGAATTTTTACCATCGAGTTCATACAAATTTTATTTAAAATTGATTTCGCACGCGTAACTGACATTAAAAAATCGCCGGTCGCTTTAAGTGCTGTTTGTAAGATAACGGTTTATTCTATCGAAAAAATACTATACTAAAGTCACAATCAAGATGTACCAGAAATAAACAAACTAAGACACTTGAATGTTACGAGGAACACACCCGAATCATGATTTACAATGTATAAACTTTGTAAATCATGATTTGGGATTTATACAATGTATATACACTGTAAATCATTATTTGAGAGTGTTCCTTGTAACATTTAACGTGTCTTGGTTTATTTATTTCTAGTGCATTTTGATTGTGATTTTAGTATAATAAATATTTTTATTCAAAATTCTCTCAGCTATACTTATTATTTAAAACATTTGTTTCTAAAATTATAGAAATACAGACGTACAGATTCTTGATAAATCGATTTTTTCCGTATTGCTCCATACTAGGATGGTTGTCAGAAAAAGCCAAGAGGTAGGAGTGGTAAACGTTTTTGCATACTTTTTGGGGTCCCAAATTTGACTTTCTTAACAAAATTCAGCTTGTTTGTTTGTACGATTTTTAGAGGTTCAGTGGCATTTTCGTCTCTGAAGACTGGAGTATATTGAGTACATATAAAATTGAATACAAAAAAAAATGTATTAATAATTTCAGTAAGATAATGTAGTCACTACGAAAAAGAAGGACAGCTTGTAGGTTTCTAAATGGATTTTTACAAACAAATCTTGATGCCAATCTGGAGATACGTGCCCGTATTTGTGTTTACATGTGATAACATTGTGGTAACAAGGACATAGAGGTGTGAGAAGAAAACAGGTTTTTTGGTAAAAAACCATTCATGAATGGACTCAGACATCAAATCTTCTTCTTTACGTGCCATCCCGCGGCGGAGGTCGGCAATCATTATAGCTATTCGGACTTTTGAGACGGCTGCTCTGAAAAGTTCATTTGATGTACATCTGTACCACTCTCTCAGGTTGCGCAGTCATGACATTCTACAGCTTTCTATGGGTCTCTCTCATTGGATCTTTCCCTGCATAATCAGTTGGAGCAAGATGTATTTCTCTCCAGGTGTAATATGTTTGAGAGATTCCAATTTACTTGTTTTGATTGTATTTAAAATTTATATTTGTTTATTCATCCTTCTCAGAACCTCTTTATTTGTGACGTGTCCTGTCAAGGATATTTTCAGAATTCTTTTATATACCCACAGCTCGAATGATTCCAGTTTTTTTATTGATGTCGCATTCAAGGTCCAAGATTCCATTTCATAACACAAAGTCGATAAAACATAGCACCTCGCTAAAATAACTATTAGTTACAATTTTAAATCCCTTGTACAAAGCACTCTTCTCATTTTGTTGAAATTTGCTTTAGCTTTTTCTATTCTGATTTTGATCTCCTGAATGTGATCAATTGTGGTGTTAATCATTGTTCCCAGATAGGCATATTTGTCCACTTGTTCGACGTTGGTTCCGTTTATTAGAAGATTCTTGTTATTTCTTTGAGTTTTCAAAATTCTCATAAATTTCGTCTTCTTAACGTTCATTGTTCATTGTTAGACCGTACTCTTTTCCATACTTCGCTATTCTGCTCATCAGTCTCTGAAGATCTTCAATATTTTCGGCTAAGATCACAGTGTCGTCCGCATATTTAATGTTGTTAATGGGAACTCCATTTATCTTTATTCTAGCTGTTTCACCCTCAAGAGGGGTGTTTTACTGTTTCACCCTTTTTTTGGGATGTCTTCGGAGTAGCATTAAAAAGAATTTTATTTGCGACGGTACGCATCCCTGTCTCACTCCACGTCTAATTTCAATTTCTATCTTTGTCCACTCTTTATTGTTTTTAATGCGTGTAATATTTCTTCTTTTGTAAGATATGGACCTATTTCTTCTGACGTAATTTTTATGTGCTCCAGATCTCCTCTTTCATCATCGAACAATTCGATGATATATTCTACCCATCTTTGTACTTTCTCATCCGTCTGTGTTATAGTAGTCCCGTGTCTATCCAGAAGTGGACCAGTGGGATTTTGTTTTCTCCATTTCCTGCCAATTTTTTGTTTAAGTTAAAGAGATTATATTTATTTTGAAGGTCTTCGATATCTTTGCATTTGTCTTCAAAGTATTTTTCTTTTGCCTGCTGATTCCTGATTCCGTGGTTTATCTCTCTGTATTTATTGTTGTCTTTGTTTTTGAATTGTTTCCGTTGTTTCATCATATTGAGTATCTCGTGACTCATCCATTCTTTTTTTCTCCTTGAGAAAGTCTTTAGTATTTTTTTACAGGGTTCCAGTAGATAATGTTTTAGTCGATCCCAGTACTTGTCAATATCATTGGTGTTTGTGTTCAATTTGCTGCAGTTCACATGCAATTCATGTTGAAGGTATTTTTTTACGTTAGGTTCTTTAAGTTTTCTTGTGCCTATTGTAGCGATTCTTTGATGTCTTTTAATATTCTTAAGGGTAAGTGTAATCTTGGCGATAAGTGAATTGTGATCTGAGGCCACGTCTGATGTATACATTCGTCTATTTGGTAACTTGAAAAATGTGTTAGTAATAATCAAGTTTTGCTCTTGATCGAATTTTAATAGACGCTCTCCTCCCTCGTTTCGATTTTCCAGGGTATAGTTTCCTATACACTTTCAAATTTGTCCCCTTTCAATCTTTGGTTTGGTTATTTTTTGATATCTCAGTAAAATATTTCCACTTTTTCTTCGTCGGCATTCGCCGTAGGAGCATAAACTTGTATCAAATTCAGTTTAGCATGAGATGTCACCAACTGCATTACCATTATCCTTTTTGAGATAGGGAAATAGCATTCCACCGCTCTATTAGATTTTTTAATAACTATTACTGCCACACCGTGTCTGTGTTGGTTATTCTCGCTACCGGAATAATATATTGTGGCTTTGTCTGTTGAAAAACAACCTGAGTGGAGCCACCTAGCTTCACTGATAGCCAGTACATCGATATTTAACCTGTTCATTTCTTGAATAATATTGTGCATTTTAAAAGACTGAAACATGGTCTGAACATTCCAGGTTCCTATTCTAGTGTTGGACAGTCTTATTTTCTCATGTATGTTCTTCTGACTATCTAAAGGAATATCAATGATATCAAATGCAGAACAATTATTACAAATGGCAGAAGATCGAAAAGCTTTAGCTATGATGGTCGCCAACGTCAAATAATTCTGACATATTACGTAAAGAAAAAGAACATTTATATTTTTCTGATAATCCAGAATAAAATCCAGAGGTTTATTAAAATCATTTTTCGAAGCTTTTCTTCTTCATCTGTCATTATTCGTAATTTCCTCTTTCTAGCAAGTTCGAAAATGTTACTTACATTTCTAATTCTCAGAAGAAGGAGAAGAATTCTAGAACTAAGAGGGGATGCTGAGAGACAAGCGGAATTTTGTCATGAAATTTTAGATAGGTCTAATGCAGACAGACATTTTAAAAAAAAAACATTTTGTTTAGCAATAAATGTACATTTACATTAAATAATGAACCAAACGTTGAAAATTATAAGATTTAATCGACAAAGCTTGAGAATGTTATTGAAAACAATAGCCCATATCGTCTAAAAATAAATGTCTGGTTACGAATATTTATATACACAATATTATTGTACCATTTTTCTATAAGAAAAATGTAAATTTAGAAAAGTTTTTTGGACTTTCCACTAGAAGAAATTTTACGGAGACTTGCAGAAGTAACTTCAGATGAAGAAAAAATTTGGTTTTAAATGGATACCCTGTTCACAATAGGCAAGTGGTTAACAAATTTTTTAAAAACAATTTTAATAATTGTTTAATAGGACCCAACTGTAACATTTAGAGCACTCCGAAATCGGGAGATCTATAACTTATATTACTATAGCTTGTAATATTGACTTTGAGTCTGAAATTTTTGCTACATTAGTACATGTTTGAGTTGCACAGAATTTTAATGGCTTTTGAATGGCAAAGCACTTAATGGTAAAAATGTAACAATAATTTAAGATTCTGTACTTTTCAATACGATTTATGCTTGAAACAAAAAATGCCGAATGTGTATTTCGATCTGTTTTTGGCCCATCTGTATATATTTTTGTTAAGTTCGACCTAAGTATGGATAACACAAATGCATAAATTGTCCGCATATTGAATAAGTTGTATGTAATTGCTTATCAAATCATGCATCAAGTTTGTAGTGTGTAAGTTAAACAAAAGTGCGTTTAAAATAGAACATTGTGAAGCCCGTTGTAAAGTTCTCTTGGACCATGTAAAACGTTATGATGATCTCGCGAAAATATTTTTCTATTAGCAAACAACGTTAAAATATTTATAAGGAGTCTTTTATTAAAACCAGACACCACCATTTTTGAATATAGTACTTTAAAAATCTACCACATTATAAGACTCCTTAGGGTCCACAAAAAGACATAACATGTAATTATTTTTTGACAATTATGCGTCTGTAACTAAATGGGAGTTGCATCAATTTATTGTGCATATCAATGCATCAGTTGTACCTTTTCTATAATTCTAAATTCTAAATTTTATAAGCCTTAAAAAGATTTTTGTTATACTCGATAACAATGAAATATGTCGGTAGGACGAGTCAGGTTGTTTCTCAAGTTTTACTAGAAGACACAGTATTATATTTTTAAGACTAAATAAATACTATTGTTTCAACCACCAGCCATTAAAAATTTCCAAAAGAAATTTACTATTTTCTGGTTAAGTTATTTATTTAAGTCCAGGTGCGGTATTTTTTTGGATTTTTTAAGGCTAATGCTAATTCTGAAAAGCTAAAAATTTTTAAAGAGTATCTGGGTCTTCAGTCTCACCTGAAGCAGAGGAAGAAGCCAATTTATCAAGAATTTCTTGAATAAGGCGTTTTGTCTAATTGTGGTTTTCTTTTTTGATGATGTTTATTGCCAACTGATCTTACAGTATTCTATCTCTAAGTCAAAGGAGTGTTTTCATTTAATTTATTTAAAAAAATATTAACTGTTTTTTTGGTTAAGTTTGAAAGTACGTTTGACTTTACCGGAAATGTTTTAATAGTGTAGATAGTTAATAAAATTACTTTGTTTTTTTAAATTCGTTGAAAGCTTCTTTTTGCCTTTTAATAATCCCAGAACATTTCGTAGAATAATCTAGCTTGTGTCAAATTTATTTTAAAATAGCATTACTAACATGAAATCTTACAAAATAAAAAAAATTATAATTTTAAGTAAACGTATATATTGAAACACTAATTAATATCAAAATAAATATATTTTCTGTTTCAGTTAAAATGAATTTAAAATTATCTCAACTGCTTACCTACTTTGATGAAACAGTGTATAAAGCTTACCTTGATCGTTTTGTTCTCCCTGTAAACGCCAACCTATTCATATATTCAAAACCCGTCAACGTCGGGTTGTTTCTAAAACAACCCGCTGCTTAAAACAACCAAGGTGTGCCTACTTAAACCGCGTTTAAGACGTCGTCACGTCTGTAAAAGCAACCTTCTTTTTACCGTTTTCCTCTGAACTACTTATTTTAATCACCCCCGCAGGGCAAACACCGGGGTTGAGATCCTTTAATTGCCAAGTTGCATTATAAATACAACCGAGCCCATCGGGCTTCATTATTTCCCGCTTTTTAGTTTTTCCCTTCCGAAGAACACTCTTATTTTTTATTTAAAACCGGAGAAAATGGGAAGCGATGAAGATACAGTTTGGGGTAAGTGGGTGTTTTGGGTGAATTAATGTATATTTTTTTAAGCTGGATAAAAAATATTAAAATTTTACAAAGCAGTTTAATGTAATCGATTTCAGAAGATATGAAACATAGGTTTTTTAGTATGTATTGTGATAGATGATAACTGTATTCCTTCTACTAATTATACAATTTCAACTATATACACTGAGTTTGGAAAGGACATCACTTAATAATTCAGAAATGCGACATACTAGAAATAAATGTCGATATAGGTCGGTTTTAAGATTTAGTTTTGCTTTTATTTTGGATAATGGCAACTGTGATGACGTCACCATGACGTCGCGATGACGTCATCCGACGACGATTGTTTTTTAACCAGAAACCTATATTTTTTTGTGTCACAGTTAAATAGACAATAACATTCTATGAATGGCTATATGTATTATTATTATACTCCATTCGCTTAGCTCGGGCATATTTTGACAGATTCATTGTCGGAAACCATCGAGTTAGAATCTATGGAGAGGGCATCACGTGACTAAAAACGACCTCACTTCGGCCATATTGTTTTGCCACTTTTGACAGATCGTATAGGTTTATTTACGAATGTTGCTTTTCGAATATTTTTAGTTTTATAATACTTTTATAGAAACTGTAATAATATATTGTGCATAATAATGGTTTCTTGTTCTCAACGTAGTTGCAGTGGCAGAAGCAATGTTAATAAAAAATCTTCAGGAATAACGTTCTACAGGTTAGCATACAAATATGTACACAAAGTAATGGCCCGTACTTCAGAGAATTAATTAATAGTATTTAACTGTATTAATTTATCTTTATGTATAATGTATCGTGTTTTTAGTGTTTACCGCGGGATAAATAAATCATAGTTTATTAAAAATATATTGCACTTTTTTAGATTATGATAAAATCTTCTGAATAACTAGTCATATTTGTATAGTAGTTTTAATATTGAGTCCGCCCATGATCCCACTGCCATATTGATATCACACTTAGCCACGCCTACCTACGCCGTTTTTAGTACATACGTTAATATGCTCATAGCTTCTCCATAGACTCTAACTCGATGTCGGAAACCTACAACACAACAATTCCTACTTCTCAGTATTAATAGCTCAAGTATCCTACTATTACAGACTTCTTTCTTTAAAAAAAGAAGAATTATTCTAAATAGTGGAAGTGTATACTAAACCAATCAAATTTTGGGTAGTATATATTTAAAAAATATATTTTAGTTGTTATGATTTAACATAACTATTTATTATATGGTACAGATAAATAAATATTGATTGTCGGTAATTCGCAAAGTTTGATTTTATTTACTATTTAGTTTGTTTACTATTAATATTGGCTATGAGTATGTGTGCTTGGTTGTATAGTAATTTCCAGCCACTTTTATCTGACAAAGAGCCACTACTGTCAAAAAGTAACTAACTTCGCAAAAAAATAATTACTAAATTTACTAGACAGTTGGGACTGGGAATAGCGAACCGAGTATACCCTGACATTAGTAGTTTTAGTATACAAGGCGGTAATGGAAATTCAGTAGTGACCGGTAGTGATAAATTTTATTGATCTTATGAGAATCCCAAAAAAAGGTCAAAATCTCTAAACATTTATTTATTTAACACCTCTATGGAAGCTGACTTTATTTTCAAAAAAATACAAAAATTATATACGAAAGCTTCTAGCTTCAACTTTAAAACGCATTTTGATTTTTGTTGATAGGATACTCTTATCAAAAGATATCGAATTTTTACCGTCCAGTTGATACAAATTTTATTTTAACATTGATTTCGAGCGCCTACCTGACATTTAAAATCGCCAATCGCTTCAAACATTGTTTCTGAGTGAACGATTTATTCTACAGAAAAGGTGCTAATGTTCAAAATAATTTTAGCTACATTGTTTATTTAAACTCGTTTTTTTGTATGGAGTGTAAATTCTTGGTTAATCGATTTGTGTCGTTTTCCTCCCCTACGAGTGGGTGTTTAGGGGTAAGCCGGAGAGTAAAAGTGGTAAACATCTTATTTCGGGTTCCAAAATTGACACTATCAACAAAATTTAGTATAATTATATAAGTATATATTCGTAATTTTTAGAGTTTCAGTTGCAGTTTCATCTCTGACCTCTGGAGTATTTATTTCATTATTTGAATAATTATTATGCATCTTAATTTCAAATTTGTGTACATATGTTTACTTTGTATTACTTAGTGTACGGGATCTGAAAGGAGCTTTAAGGATAAATCTCCTGGTATTTAATGTATATTGATGATGTGGTATTGTGAGGAAAGTTTAAGGGGGAAATTGAGGCTACAGCCGTTGGATTATGCAACTGGGGACAAAGTTAATGTTCAGATGTTAAAGGTCAGAAATAGAATATTCAGAAGTTATTTAGAAAACCAACAACATTTTGTTATAAATCAATTATATCAAGGAATAAAGATATGTAACTTGTGATGATATGTAAGTTAAGTATATCTCTGTACGTTAGAAAAATTTGGATTTGTTATTATTAATTTGAAGAAATAAGTAATTTATCTTACAAAGTCCTGTAGAGTTTATATTGTGAAATTCAAACAAAACTGTAGGATATCAGTTAAATTTTTTTTTATTTATATATTTATTTTAATTATCAAAAAACATTAATTTTGTTGGGTAATCAAGGTTTAGTATCTGGATTTTTGGCAATAATAACCTTTCCTATTAAAAAAAAACGGGTGTGGCAGTCCAGTGGGACTGCGGGTAGAAGTTATACTTCTATACACGGGTTCGCCGTTACAAATTTATATGGGAGTCAATCTGCACAATCATTATATATTTAATGCTATAGGTAAGAGATAGAAAGAGAAAAAGAATTAGGTAGGAGTTGAATGCAAAAAAATTTTTTTACACAAACTCTGCAGTAAAATTCATTGTTTATTTTATTATTAATATAAAAATTACAATACAATACAATACACTGCAACATAATTCAATATAATAATACAATACAAATTAAAATGCAATATTCATAAGTATTTAAAAGTGCCAATATACATAACTTACTTTACGAAGATAAAAATAAAAAACCAACAACTCGAATTATGTTTTTTGTATTTTCATTTTATTTTAAAATTTAGCATTTTTGCGTATATTACATATATTTAATAACATTAATGTGAGGTTTTTAAATACATATTTCAAAAATAAAAAAGGAAATTCATATTGGGATTCGAACTCACGTACACCAGCGTATGAACCAAACACGTAAAAGATTTGCCAATTAGACATGATACTAACGGATTTCAAAATTGACAGTTCTCTGTCATACAGTGATTATTTTGAAATACAAAAGCCTAAAGTAATTATGAACATTTAATAAATAATACAAAACATATCACATAAATAATAATATTAATATATATTATAATATTGCTTGGTTTTTCTTAAACAGTCATAAAAATAAAAGTATCATTTTTTGTGCATAAAACGTTTCTTATACATTTTAGAAAAAAATTATTCAGACATTAGTTATCTTAAAAAGCTCTTTAATTTGTGAGTTCTTAAATTAAAATACATAAACAATTGATCAAGATACTTATTGCAAAAAACTCTTATTTTTGCAGTAATTTATAAATGTTAAAAATAACTTTGGTTTTGAATAATGACATGGTATATAACTACTTAAAATTATGGCAATTAATGAAATATTGAGATGTGCTAAATCTTAGCTACATTGGCCAAATAGTTTGTAAGTTGTATAATTTGTTTATTACGTAAACCGATTATTTAAACAACTGTACTTGCCCAAAAAGGGACTCTAGAGGTATTTAGCACATTGCAATCAATTCTTTGAGGCTTTCTTTTTTCAGATATACTAAAAAAATTTCAATATTTTATCCAAATTGTTATTAAGAAAACCGTTTGAAAAAGGGCTGATTGTTTAGCTTATAAACATTTTAATAACTTTGATATTGTTTATATTATACTAGTTCATTATTTGGTTTTTATTGCTTAGTTGCCAACTACATAAAACTATACTTTATGACCCGCACAGGCATAAAGACAAAAACAAATTTCTTCGTAATAAAGTTAGTTTTTAAAATTACAAAATACGGAATTAAATAATTATTATAACTACATAACATTATTTAGTAGAATTCACATAAAAGTGGCAATTCTGGGAAGATCCCGTAAATAGATTTGACATTTTCAGTTTTTTCAGCAACTTGGTTGCTTCCATAAAGTCCTCGTAGACACACCGGCTCAGGATTAGCAACTTCACGTGGAGTCATATGTCGCCATGTTACCTAATCCAACGGTAACTGTAACATCTTAATATTTTATAAGAAATACTGTAAACCAAATGTAACTAATTATTTTTTAACGAGTTTTTACCCATATATTTAGTGGCTACATTCATGTACTCCTAGACACTGATATTGGAATATGGATTCCGAAAACGTTTTGTCTAACATAGCCCGTTTGGGTTTTTAAATATATCCCTTTTACAAAGGATTTTAATAAATTTTTTAAATAACATTTGCTTGGGCGGCGTATGGTTCACCAAGCTAATCTTTAAGAGCAACATCTCGATAGCTATGAAACGGAAGACATTTGGCCAATGTCTCTCCCACGGAAACTCCCACGCTCACAAAAACAACAGCACTAAAAATGCGAGTGGCACAAAGGCGCATGGAAAGATCAATTCTCGGCGTAACAAAAAAAGACAAAATAAGGAATCAAGACTTAAGGAAATGAACAGGTATCAGTGAAGTCGTCGAACGTATAGCCAAGCTGAAATGGAATTGGGCAGGTCACATAGCGGGACTGAAAGGCACAAGATGGACCAAAAAACTAATTGACTGGCGCCCAAGAGAAGACAAACGCAGCAGAGGACGACCACCAACACGCTGGATGGATGACATTAGACGAATATCCAAGAAATTGCAACAAGAAGCACAGAACCGTGAAGAGTGGCGAAAAATGGGAGAGACCTATGTCCAGCAGTGGACAGAAGAGGTTGCATGATGATGATGATTATATTGCACCTACAAAACGTATGTGCATATCTTTAGTAGGCTATGACAAACAAAATGTTTGAAGTAGCCTATGACAGTTGTTGATTTGTTGACGTTTGTTGGATATATTATGTAGTTGTCAGTTAAATTTATATTCAGTTATGGATTTACCAGAAAATATTCGAGAAAGTGCAATAAAGGCAACAGAAAATTTATTGCCGCTTTAATCCAAGCCATACAGGCCTATGACAAAGAGTATAGAATTTTTATTTGATGGAAATTGAGAAATAAAATAGCTGACATAAATGAGACTGTAATATTATCTTACTTTCAGGAATTGGTATGTTAGTTTTTATTATTTTTTTTGTTTATTTCATGTTTCTAATTGAATTAGTTTTGTTTGAAAAGTATTCTCCACATTCCTTGTGGAATAAATATTCCATTTTAAAATCCACATACATTGCTAACGAAAATGTTGATATTTCCCATTTTTTAGGTTAAAAAATGTTAGTTCTATAATATTTATTCCTTCATGTTACGTGCTTATAAGTAGGCTCACTGAAAAATGGTGAAAAATTACAAATTAAAAAAAAACTTTTATTATATATAGGGATCAAGATGGCATTTAAATATAACCCTTTAAATGGGTGGTACTAGTAAAATATCGCCCGTCCGAGCTCCATTTTTTTAAGATCAAACTTTCAATTGGAACCTTCAATAGTCTCGAAAATTAATTTTTTAAATACTCAACAAAATACTACAAATGTATCAAAATCAAACAAAGAACTAAATAAACAACAAGGGGAAAACGACGGACATCTAATTAACATTATCCTTACAAACCGGTTACGACTCGTTACGTAGCGGTCGGCATCAGTAAAATATTGTTTTCGAATATATTAAACGGAAACGTTAAGTGTCTGAAACGCTATGTTCCGGACAGTGTGCGTAGTTCATATTTAAAACCATTGAAATTATATTTTTGTTATATTATGTTCTTTATTTATCAATACTCTATAAGTAGATTACATATAGAACAGACAACCACACAATAAGTATAACCTTTCATTCATATACATCCCCTTAACTCACATACCCAGATAATTTCATGGTTTATCTAAAGCCAAACCACACATCAGAATCTCCTTTTTATCATTTACAATACTTTTAACGGCCACACTTCTTAACATAACTGCTCTAACCAAAAATCACCAGCCCCCCTTATTTTTTCCTTTAAAGTCTACTTCTCTTCCCTTATTAAAGAATGCTTTCCTTAGGTTATGTTTTCAAACATCCAGATATCTCAGTCCCTTATTTAGTCAATTTTCCGATCACAACAACAATAAAACTGAGACAGCTTATATTTCCCAGGTACCAAATGTAATATTTTCACATGTAGGACCTTTTTACTTAAGTTATAAGTTAAGTAATATATAAGCAGTATTTTATACCAATACTTCTGATCACCTATCAAATCCACAATTAGATACATCAATTAACATTTCACTCTGTAATAATACACACATATTCACAATATTAAGTAACGTCCACACCATTTTTAACACAACTGCTTTAACTAAGATCATCGTTCCCCTCCATTTTCCTTTACAGTATACTTTATTTCCCTTATCTACACGTGCTCTCCTCAGGTTATGGTTTCGGATCTCTGGAGATATCAGTCTCTATTCAGTCTTTTCTCGTCTCACATTAACAATAAAATATCACATATTATAACTTTAGCCAAACAGAGCCACCTTTCACCCATCAATTTTGTTGCTTTCCCATATTATGTTAACACACAATAATATTTAATTAACTCCCTCTATCCACCTTACGTTCATGAACTTATAACTTACACACCTTATATTTCTCAGGTACCAAATGTTGTTTTTAACATGTAGGGCCTTTTTCTACTCAAGTTATAAGTTAAGTAATATACCAGCAGTACAAAATATCATTTATTCTGTTTACTTTTTATATCAATAACATACTCTAATACAGCAATTAACAGTTTACTCTGTAATAATAAAATTAAAAATCCCAATACATATCGGCTTTCCATATTACAGGTATCGAGTGTTGAAAAAACATATAGGGCCTTTTATATAAATCTTTAGTTCCCCACCATTGAATTCAGGTATCTGTATGGTTGGTTACCTATCTATCTTTCTTCTTTAAGTTCCATCTTCTATCGAAGGTTGGAAATCATCATGGCTATGCGGACTCTGTTAACTGCCGCTCTAAAAAGTTCTGCACTACTGCATTCAAACCATTCCCTTAAGTTCTTAAACCAGGATATTCTTCGTCTTCCCACATTTCGCTTTCCTCGGATTTTGCCTTGCATAATAAGTTGTAATAATGCGTATTTTTACCCTCTCATCACATGTCCTAAATACTCAAGTTTTCGTCTTTTGATAGTTAATATTATTTCCGCCTCATTTCCTATTCTTCTAGTTACTTCCACGTTTGACATTCTTTAAATCCATGATATTCGTAGGATTCTTCTGTAACACCAAAATTCAAAGGCGGACAACTTATTCAGATGGACTTGTTTTAGTGTCCACGCTTCCAAGCCATAAAAAAGAGTAGAGAACACGTAACATCGAAGCATTCTCAGGCGTAGTTCTAACCTTATATCCCGACAACAAAGAAACTTTTTAAGTTTAATGAATGATGTACGTGCTATTTCAATGCGTGTCCTACCTATCTATATTCATAACTTTTATCAACCTTTGGTCCACCTACAATAATACTCAATTCACAAATTTTATAATGAACTTTCAGGATAAACCATACTCTAAATTACAACATTTTGATGGTACTGTTATTATTAATTAAATTTTAACATATTTAATTATACATATTGCTGGCTACTGTCACATTTAGACACATAATGTCATTAATAATATGTCATTTCAATCAGTTGCTATCAAGAAGTCCTCACAGACACTTCGTCTAAGGACTAGCAACCCCTGTGCAGTCTTACGTTACCATGTAAATAAACAAAAACTTAAACATCGTAGTTTTTAATTATCAAAGATGAAACTCAAAGTTAATCACAGATTTAGAGAGTTTTACCCACATATTTAGTGTCTTCAAACATGTACATCCAGTAAGTATGAACTACACTTTTTGTAATAATCTGGGTCAAAATTTTAAATTTCATGTTTGATTTAATTAAAGAGGTTATACTTATTTTAGGATAGCACTGATGATGGAATAGTCATTCCGAAAACGTTCTGTGGTGTAGCTCGATAGGGTTTTTATTATTATACCTTTTATATAGGATTTTTTTAAATACAGGAATACATAAAACAGGAATTTAGTTTCTTTGTAGATTTTGGGTTTTAATAAAAATTTTGTTCTATTGTCATATAAAAATATCTTAAAATTAAAGCCAGTTCGAGTAAATGCAGTTGTTTAAACAATCACTCTCCGGGATAAATACATTATACGACTTACATACATACGACTATTTGGTCGATACATGTCATTATTAAAAAAAAAGTTTAACATTTATAAATAACAGTGAAAACAAGAGTCTCTGCACCGCAAATTAAAGAATTCTTTAAGATTGCAACTTTTATTTGAACTACTTTTCTCTAAAATGTATAAAAACATTCAGTGGCAGATCCAAGGGGGGTGTCACGGGGGTCATGACCACCCCCAAAACAAAATTAAATATTAATCAAATAATCATAAAAAAAATAATTAAAAACCCATCAACCCTATAAGCAGAAAGTCAAGAGTTGAAATGATTTAAACTCATTTATTCTAGGGGTAAGTGTAGAATTATACAGAAGCCTTTTTAAATTGCTCTTTAAAAAAAATCAAAAATTCTAAATACAGTGTTATGTATTTTAATTGTTGAGACTGTGTGCTACATTTTATAATTATTTATCTATAATAAATATCAAAGTGAATATTGTTTTTGCATTAGCTCTGTGCTCTGTCTGATACGTTAGTGAATACAAATAAAGGAACCTGGGGCTGCTGGGTATTTGTGAAACTCGTTGGGTTGAAAGGCATGAAGGTCATCTTCAGTTCCAGGGCGAATCAATCATCAAAATATATAACGCTCTTGAAACAATTTCTACGTGGAAGGACAGTCAAATGTCAGCTGATGCATTTTCAATAACGCAAACTATTAGGAGCTCAGAATTTCTCATTTCAGTAGTTTGTCTTAGTGATTTTTTAGGTACAACTGTATCACTTAGTCGTCTTGTTCAGTCACCAAAATTACATTTGAAGTAGGCTACTGAGGCCATAGAAGACACTAAATGCATTCTTCAAAATAAAACATCAAATGCTGAATCTGTTTTTAGTAAACTTTACTATGAAGTAAACAAAATAGCTGAACAACTAGACATTGAATTGAAGATGCCTCGTATAGTTTCTATGAAGAATATTTCCGAAGATGTATTTATTTACCCCTTTTAGACAATATCTTAACTGATTTAGAAGAAAGAATTTCACATAAAGTTATGAATCTATTTAATCTTCGAGTTGTTTTACCTAAAACTGATAATACTACAGAAAATAAAGTTGCATTAAAAAAATTTTTTAAACCTTCTAGGATATTATTGGACCAACTACTTACTGCATATTTCACAACAAGAGTTTTTACTGTGGATTCAAAAGTGGAAACGAGTCGTGCAAAATAATGGAAACTTCCTGATTGTACTTTAGGAGTATTAGAAAACTGCGATATTCATATGTATCCAAATATCAGAATATTTTTGCAAATATTAATTAAACTGCCAGTCAGTGCAGCAATAGCAAAGCGTTCTACACTTAAGCGTCTAAAGACTTGGCTTGGAAATAGAACTTTGGGGGAAAGATTAACTGGTTTAGCACTCATCAAGGTGCATCTTAAAATTTCTCTAGATATTGATGTAATCAAAGAAGGATTTGCTAAATCGGATAGGCGAAAAGAATACATTTTATAAAATTATTTAATATTTACTTATCTTATTCTTATAATATGTTTAATCACTGAACTTTTATTTACCACTCGTTACCGGCTGTTACTGACAATTTGTGAGAAAATTTTCAATACCGAGTAAAAAAATATTTTACTCACTTGCAGCCTAATATGCCTAATTATAGAAATAACTATTCTTAAATAATATTATAATTTTTGTTGAATAAATTAATTTAAATAAAATGCTATTTACACTTCTTCTTAAGGTTTCTTCTTCATTACGAAAGGCTGGCTATAACTACAGCAAATTGCTGTTTATCTTAAGCTGTTCTTAGTATGGAATGTATATCCATGCCTGTCCAGTCTCCTACATTCTTCAGCCAGGAGCATTTTCTTCTTCCTGGACCTCTTTTTCCTTCGACTGTTCCTTCCATTATGAGCCATAGAAAGTTATATTTTTCTCCTCTGTAAATATGTCCTATATCACTCGTTTTTCTGTTGTTTACAATATTTAGGAGTTCTGTCTCAGTCTTCATTATTCTCAGCACCTCGTTGTTGGCCACGTATTCTGTCCACAAAATCTTCAGCATCCTTCGAAAAACACACATTTCAAAGGTCTCTATACGCCTGTTACTTGTAATTCCGAGAGTCCATATTTCCACTCCGTATAGCAATAAGGAATAAATGAATGTTTTTACAAATTGATATCGGACATCCAACGATAAAATAGAGTTTATTAGGAGTGTTTAATACATTCATTAATGTTTACACTTACATTGAGTTATTGCATTTAAATTACTTAACTTTGGTTTATAGAGTTATTGCATTTAAATTACATAACTTTGGTTTATACTTATTTATCCTTGGTTTGTTCTTGATTTTGTAGCCATAGGATAGGTGGGTAAAAATTAATTGTCTTTAAAATACCTAGTTTAAATTGGCAGTCCTTGATTTTTCAGTATTTATATTTTAATAACTTTCCTTTGGTTTAATAGTTTTCTACACTTGATTTTACTGTGATGGAGTATGTGAGTTTAAATTATTTTTTCCTTGTTTAATTCTCATTGGTTTAATATATCGCTTAAGACAATTATTGAGATAATGGTTCCCTTACATGAGGCACAAATATCAATCCTAAAAGTGCAAAAATCTAAATCCTATATTAAATCCTGTATCAAAATCACTCTCAAGACCCATGACCCCCCTGACAAAAATTTCTGGATCCGCCACTGAAAACATTTTATAGTCAAAAAATGATTTTTTCACTTTTTATGATTATTAACAAAAACAAAGCAAAATCAGTTATACGTCTTCAAGGATGTTATTACGTTGAAAATTTGTTTGCACACTAATGCATAATTAAGCCATGATGCATTGGCCTAGAACTGACAAAACAATTTTATGTTTGAAAGGGTATTTGTTTATGAAGCTTTAGCAATGCCAGCAACTTTATGTCTGGAAGTGAAAATGTACATTGTTAGTAGTGGCTGATAAGTATAAAATATTTCGACAGACTAAAGGCATTTGTAATTTCCGGCGTTTAGATAAAAATATTCACAATGAAATAAGAAAAATCAGTCCAGCAAAAAAAACATCAAAATATGATAGAAAATAACAACACTGCGTTGCAAGTAATGCTCTCTGCAATTGAACATCTTGAATATTGTGTGCGAAAAGGTCGTCTTGGTTTTTAAATGATGTAAATAAGCTACAATTCCAACGTTTGTAAAAAAAACACAATTATGACCCTTACAAATATCAAAAAATTAATAGTTGATGACCACTAGATAATGATAGATGATTTGAATTCTGTTGTGATATACAAGGAAACTTAGAAAATAACCCATTTATTAACCCTAGAATACAGGTCATTCGTAAAGACGGCGCTCATAATACATCGGACATTTTCGATCACTCTCGTTTATTTTAACGATTTCCCCAATTGAGTACCTTCCTGCTTCCTGATCCCGATTAGTATCGAGCTTGATAGTGTCGCAGACGGTTGATATAATTCAGAGACCATAATTTCTTCGCTTGGTTCGTAATTTTTACGAAAGTCCCGTGTTTACGTCATATAATAAATCAGCTGGTTCTTATTTTGATTTTGAGTGTTTCAGTAACAAAAAATTAAGGTGAATTGTTTTTCATTCTCATTACATAATATACTATTTGAATTTTTTTTTATTAGAATGTCAAATAAAAAGTTTGTGTCCGCAAACGAACTGGAGGAGAAAGCGGCACGTATTATGAATGGGGAAGACAGTGATCCAGACCCGTTTGAAGATAGTAGTAGTGACTGAGAAGAGGACAATTTGGAAGCTGAATATTCTGGCTCCAATAGCGAGGTTGATGCGGAAAATAATTCGTCTGTTTCTCCTGGTCGCCTTATCCAAGAGGAATATAATAGTCCAGTTCAGTCTGAAGAAGAGGTAAAAGCTAGTTCAGATTTAAAGATTCAACTTTAAAAACAAAAGCCTCAAGGGTAAAAATGGTCACAAATGGTCAGTAGAGTTGCCTCAAAGATTTAAAAGAATAGCTGCTAGGAACATGGTTCATTTTATATCGGTTCCTAAAGGGACTGCAAAAAAACTGTTCTACGCTGGATGATTATTTTTTGCATTTTTTTTTCTGGCAATATATTTGATATAATTGTGCAACATACAAATGCAGAGATTGCCGATCAATCTCGAAAATACAGTGGCCAAAAGAATGTTAGCATACCGACAAAAGACGAATTGAAAGCTTTATTTGGTATTTTAATTCTTTCTGCGGTAAAGAAAGACAATCATTTATCAGCAAGGCATATTTTTGATACTACCATTTCAGGCAAGTTTTACGGATCTTGTATGAATAGGGATGTTCACTAATTTTTAAATATAGTTAAATTCAATTAAAATCAATAGATTATAAAATATATAAAAATATAGTAAAGATGAAATTGTTTAAAAATATATATTTTTTAAGATAAATCAATTCTTAATTTTAATTTTAATGGAGGCTAGAAAAACGGCTCCTCGCAGCGAGGCTACGCTGTGTGACGTCAGCAGTCGTATCGACAACTTGTTGTGTATACGTATTTACGAAGTGTAACCAGTTCTTTAAGTATTTATACAGTGATAATGAAGCCAAATAAGTGGTGTTTGCTACAAAGAGAGGGAAAAACTAGAAAAGGCAGTTTTTATGCAAATTAGAATGCAAATGCAAATATCTGTACCTCGGAAGGAATCAACACTATGTTCATTTTTGAAACTTTACAGGAGAGCAGTTTAAAATTTTTTTTCACCAAAAAGTATTATTGCTGCAGCTATTTATTGAGATATCGAAACAATATTTTAATAGAACCTTCTGTTTATTGTTATTTACATAATACATTTGTTATAATTAAAAACAAATTTGTTCCTGTGTTTTTTAACCCTTTTTACGGACATGGTGTTGTACCCATCTAATAAAGTTATTGTACTGTAAGAATTAGTATGGGGTATTCAATAAAAACTACAATCCTATTTGACTTTTACTGATAAAATTTATTTAACCATACAATTTACCTTTACAAATACAAATAATACATCTATGTATTTAACCAAAATGGCATTTTAGGTACAAACCACTCAGTCATCCTCACGTAAATCTCCTTCTGGATAGTCACTATTAGTATTACTAGTAGGTATGCTTTAAGTTTTGATAAAAATCATGGCAAAATGTAGGAACATATGACAGTAATGCCAATAGATCGTTATACTTTTGTTGTGATATAAGTATTGGACTTTGTGATACCAGTTGCAAATCTTTTGGCAATGTAAGGTCTCGCTTTCGAAACCTAACAAGGTCAATCTCCTGGTTTTCGTCATGAAAATTACTTTTTAAAAACAAAGTTCCAATGCTGTTTTATTTAACTTGCAGTTAAACACAGTTTGACAGAAGAACTTGTTGTTTGTTAATGTCTCTTTTCTATTAATCAAAGGCGGATTTTAAGATGTTTTGACATCATACAAAGACCTTAAATTTTTAAAATCTTCTAGTTCCATATTATGTACGGTATATTTCATTGAGGTTTGTCTGACTAACTGCTGTCAGTCCCAGGGCGTGTAAATAGAAATGTTAAGTTTTTTCTCTTTCGCTCTATCAGCGCATGGACAGTGTTCGCCTCCATGTGGGTATTACTCTTTAGTAGAAACTTCTGGATGATAATTTTTACTTTTTAAACAAGTATTAATGCTAACATTTTTATTCTGGCCCTAACATTTGTAAGACCATAGTATGATTCCTTCTATGTTACTGTCAGGAATGACGGTATCTGCCCATTTTAGTAATGCAGATCTTATTTCATTTTCACTACCAATAGTTTATCAGAACTTTTGTCTATATCAGACTGATCTTCTTTATCAAAACTCAAGGCATCTCTAATAATATGCTCTTCATTTAAAACATCATTGCTTGGCATATTATTTTATTCTGAAATTAAACAAGGCGTATAATATTGGTTGTAAAAGATTTAATAATATTGCTAGTCTAAGGTTGGTATCAAATCACTACATTACTCTTTTGGGGTTATGCTTTTCATTAATTTAAAAATAATGAGCAAAAAGGTAGCTTACCTGTAAATGCAGTAGAAGAATTCGCAGAACTTTTTAGTATGTACTTCAAGAATCTTTTTCCTACGAGAATTATGGTTTATTGTTCTTATTATTAGTAACAAACCACTGTAAACACACCATAAATGGCAAAAGTATTATTAGATCACTAACAGTCTACCTCTCATCATAGAGATATGCGCGGCGGTAATTCACATGCTTAGAGGGACAAAACATTAAGTCCACATGGTGTTTTATCCCTCTAAGTAAAAATGGCCTTCATGTTCTTTTAAAGGTCACTTTCTTTACCAGCAAATGGTTTAGGACCTAGTGCTCTATTCCTTTAAATAAAGTTATAAAAGTTAATTATTAGTCTGTAAAAGTGTCAAAACTGAAAAAATGGACATAGTGTTGTATCCCTTCAAGGTACAGATATAAAAACCTGTGGTTTGACAATTTTAAGTGAATATGGTGTTAAATTGTTTGGAACTGTAATAAAAATCTTCTCAGAATTGTTTTTAGATGTATTTAGATACCCAGGAACAAAACACCACTTATTTGGCTTCATTATCGGTGATTAAATACTTAAAGAACTGGTCACACATCGTAAATACGTATACAAAACAAGTTGTCCATATGACTGCTGACGTCACACACCGTAGCCTCGCTGCGAGGAGCCGTTTTTCTAGCCTCCATCAGAATTGAAATTAAGAATTGATTTATCTTAAGAAATATATATTTTTAAACAATTTTATGTTTGCTATGTTTTTATATATGTTATAACCTATTGAATTTAACAATATTTAAAAATTAGTGAACATCCCTATTATGATCGCTTTTTATTCCTGCTAAACTGCCTTAAATTTGATAACGAGGAAACAAGAAAAGGGAGAAAGATAAATGATCCCATACATTCGAGAAATTTGGAATAATTCTATCGATACGTTTAGAACATCATATTTTCCATCCTCATACGTCACAATTGACGAACAATTTTTGGCATTCCGAGGACGCTGCCATTTCCTTTTTTTGTGTTATATTGGTAGATATTTTTGATCATTTTGAGTACTCCTAAAGGTATATCTCTTGCGTACAATAAGTTTATGTCCTTTACTTTGACCTCGTCAAATGCCTTCTTAAGGTCCAAGAAACATAGATATGCGGGTTTTTGTATTCTAATGATTTCTCTTGCACTTCATGCACGTATTCTAATGATTTCTCTTGCACACACCTCATTATAAATATACCGTTGGTGCATAATCTTTCCTACCTAAAACCTTGTTGTTATTCTGCTAGTGTTATAATTTCATTCAGTTTATTATCTTTTATCTTCTTATCTTTATCTTATCTTTTTGGTTGTTAATTTTAATCTTGTGTTTAACAAATTAATTCCTCTGTAATTTTCCGGGTCTGATTTTTCTATCTTTAAAAAAACAGACTCAGATGACGAGATTTTCTACACAGATGCATCTAAAATAAGAAAATAGTCAAATATTCTTTAACAACTGCAAATAGTATCATTCAGATGTTATGCCTTCCACCATCCACCTCCATCCGTACAGGAGAGCTCTACGCAATACTTCAAACCTTAAAATACTTATCTTACCAAACTAAAGGCGAGAACACTAAACAATATGTACAGATTCGATATTCTCCAGCGACTCGATCAAAAAATTTATATTCCGAACAACCATTAGTTCATGCCATTCATAAAGCAACAAATTTTCTCACTTCTTTTAAAGCAAACATAAAATTAATCTGGAATCCTTCACACATTAGCATTTTTTGTAATGAGACTGCTAGTAGTGCTGCAAAGGAAGCAATTACAACTAAATCAGACATCAAATCCGCTCAACCAACATCAGATCTAAAACCGCTTTTCAGGTCCCAAATCAAAAAGTCCTGTCAAAACCAATGAAAGAGGTCATCCTAAAAACTACCCAAAATACAACCTACCGTCGAATTCTTTTAGTTACGTAGTAGAAGAGGCAAATTAATGGTGCGCAGGCTAAGAATTAGTCACACACGGCTGATACGTAGACACCTGATGGCTTGGGAGAAATCATCTGTCTGTGAAAAGTGTAGTGAATCAATAACATATTCCACATATTCTTACAGTATATCCAGAACGAGCAAGAACAAAATAAATACTTTATACAAGGTCTTATGAATGTGATCCTCAGCCAATTAGAACTTGTTCATAATATACTGGACTTCCTTCGAGAAACGAATTTGTATTACAAATTTAAGGTTTTCTTTTTTTTTTACTTTGTCTTTCACTCTCTTTATTGTAAATTATAATGTAATATAAAATTTATAGTAACACAATTGACTCAAGTGTCAATAACCTTGTAGTTAAGACACAAGAAACTAAATAAAAAAAATTGATATTCACAGCAAAATTCGGGCAGTACATTTTTTGGGGACGAGTGACATTTTCGTCTGTGATGACTGGGTTAACATAAATAAAAGAGTTGCTCTTACTGTATGCGTGGGTTCTACTAGATCGACTTCCACCGTGTGATCTTTAGTGGTTCTTTCTAATCTATTTGATCATAAGTAACTTGTATTTTTGACATTATCTATCTATTACTTTGCAATACCTACTTGAACGTATATTTTCTCTTCTTTTCGCAAAATAAACTATTTAAAAGAAACACGTCCGCTCGTATATGCAATAAGATAACCTTCTCTCTTTCCTCTTTTAGAAGAATAAAGTCAGTGATGTGATAATGTGACAATTTAAGTATTATTTTTATATAAATAATTTTAAAAGATTCACAAAATGGTAAAAAATAATATTAAATCAAGCTTTTTTGTGTAAGTTCGTTTTCAACGAATATTAGTCAGGAGTCTTTATTGCAAAATTATAATTTATCGCACGAATTATAACGACAATCTTATGAAAAGACATTTAACATTTTAAGTAAATGTTACCTCTTCTGAAAAAATATCTGTCTAATAAAAAAGGGTTCTGTTCTAAATCTTTTTGGATGCGAGAGCAAAAATCAAAGCGCCTGTCAAAAATCCTTTCGTTCAATGTGGAAATAAATTGTGAAAAGGTCTGTGTTTATTTCGCTTAAAAATTGGCAATGACTGCCTCTTCTGAAATGACATTTTTGAATATTGTAAAAGAGACAGCTTTACTTTTAAATGCGTATTCTTATTGCCAATCACGTTATGGTATTTTATATGTGAATTGTTGTTAATACTTTAATAGGTTTTGACTTTATTTAATATTTCTTTTCGATTCATTTATTTGTCATAATTGTGTACAAAACATATCAGTCTCTTGCAATTATTAATGTTTCTACTTACATTTTTTTTTATTTAAATGGAATTCTATTTAAATATAAGTCAATTGCAAGTTAAAGTTGTCTAAAAAAGTGGCATACAATTTTACTTGCAACATTTCTTTATGTTACAATACCATTTCGTGTGTCAGTCAATTAGTCTAAGCTAATTTATTCCATTGGAACTCGAGTATTATGGTAGGAATGCGGTGGAATTCCTTCACCGTTGCCATATCCATGAGATATTTAGGTCTTCAACACGGTGTGCATGCCCTTCAACTTGACGACAGTTTGTTAAAGTTTGATGTTAGAGCGACGACGTTAAAGAGCATTTAATGCAGGACTTTGACGATGATGTACAAACTTTGTTGTTCGAGTATTTTCCTTTAACTAGACAATATTTACCCAGTAGATTCGGCCTGACACGTACGGTATTTGAAAGGGTTTTGATTAAGTAACAAGCGCAATTAAGTTTGATACGTATTGCAACTACAACTTAGTTTAGTAATAATATAGTAGTAGAGTAGTATGGTTCTAAAGATATTGACTTATGGCATATTTTATAGTGACTAATTGAATTTTTCTAGGAAGACACTCTTATTATTGTATTTTAAAGTTTCATTCCACACAAACAAAAATAAAATTTAAGAAAAGAAAAAGAAAAAAATTATAATAGATAATAGATAATTGCTACTAGAGCTAAACCAGAAATATTAAATGAAAAATACAAAGGAAAAAAAAATGATTAAACAATTTATGACGCCCAAAAAGGGCGTCACTTTGCCTTTTCTTTGATAGCCAAAGAACACTCTTAAAACCAAAATACATATCTAGCCAAATAATAATACAAATACATACACGGTGTTTCAAAAATGTATGTCATAAATTAAATCACGCATTCCGGGGACAAAAATAAATTGATTGAATCCAACTTAACTTAGTACAAAAGTGTGCACAAAAAAAGTTACAGCCCTTTGAAATTACTAAATAAAAATTGTTTTTTTGCATTATCTCCTAAACTACTTGACATTTTGTAATAAAAATAGACACGTCACTTTTTTGTTCTGAAAGCATTTTTCATATAAAAGAAACAACAAAATCTAAGCGCACAGAAAAATTTTAAGGAGAGTATGCAGCCCTAAATCCCCCAAACTTTTGAGTACGTTCAAATAAAATGAATTTTATGGCATCATTAGCTTAACACATTATTTTTAAAACTTTTTTGCCTCCTATTATTTTTTTCAAAAAACAGTTTTTATTGAGTTACGACCCTTTTCATTAACCTTTAAAAAATTACGTGCAACTAAATAAATGGCTTAAATGAATTAACAAGTACAAAAAATGTCTATAACCTCTATAAATATGATATTACAATAAATGTTCAAAATGACCCCTATTTTCTTCAATACACATTTCGTATCGTTTTAGTAAAGAAACCCGAATGCGCTGAAAAATCTTATTTTTCTGACGAAATTGATTTGCCGCTTTAATTATTCTCACCCTCAATTGTTGTTCGGCCTCTATTGCTACAGAATACACTTTCTCTTTCATAAACCTTTAAAAGCGAAAGTCCATGGAGTTAAGACCTGGGCTTCTGGGTTTGCCTTATTGCAATATTCACTTCTTCCAAATACCCTTGTAAATCGTTTGCCAAGAACTGCAAATAATTATCACCATTTAAATTGTTGGGAAGAAATACTGGGCCTATTAGACTGTTATCCATAATTCCTGCCCAAACATTAACTTGTAAAGTCCTTTGGTGATGAGTCGTTTTTTTGGCGTGAGGATTTTCGTCGACTCAAATATGCTCGTTATGATCGTGATGGTTTGTTATTCCATTTCTACTGAAGGTAGCCTCGTCGGTAACCAAAATATTTCTAATAAAATTAACATTTCGAGTATTTTCTATTAACAACCAATCGCAAGATCCAATCCTTTTAGGATAATCTTCAACCAATATCTCTTGAACCGTTGTTAAGTGATAGTGTTTAAGCAGCTGATCCTTCAAACGCCTCCAAACCCTTACGTGAAGAACATTTAGTTAAGCAACTATTATCCTTGTACTTGTTCCAGGAACTTCTTCAATGATTTCTAAAATCTCTTCATCAGTTGCATCCATTATTGGACGACCACTATTGCCAGCAACTTGCGGTTGGAATGTACCCGTTTCCCGTAAACGACAATCAATGGTCAGAAATAATTGTCTATCGGGTGTATTCGTGGTTCGATTGGAGTATTTTACTGCATAAGGCCTTGCGGCTGCTGCACTATTTCCTTGACATTGACCTACGATATTCCCGATAGTTTATTGAAATCATAATTTAATCTGATCCAACTTACCCAAAGTTAAATGTATATCTGCCATTTCCTAAAACATGTTACCCATTGTAATATCAAAATTTTTAGTATAAATCTTATTCACACAATAAATGATAGCTTCAAATTATTGCCTATTATTGATGGAACTGTTTGTAATTATTGTGCCCGTAGAAACTAATTGTAATTTTATGGCCAACTAGGAAAAAACTAGTTTTTCAAAAAAGTGATAGGAGGCAAAAAAGTTTTAAAAATAATGTGTTAATCTAATGATGCCACAAAATTCATTTGATTTGAACGTACTCAAAAGTTTGGGGGGATTTAGGGCTGCACACCCCCCTTAAAATTTTTCTGTGCGCTTAGATTTTGTTGTTTCTTTTGTATGAAAAATGCTTTCAGAACAAGAAAGTAACGTGTCCATTTTTATTATAAAATGTCAAGTAGTTTAGGAGATAATGCAAAAAAATAATTTTTATTTTGTAACTTCAAAGGGCTGCAACTTTTTTTTGTACTAAGGTAAGTTGGATTCAATCAATTTGTTGTTGTCCCCGGAATACGTGATTTTATTTATGACACACCTTTTTAAAACACCCTGTATAAATATTGCCAAAGAACAGGAAACAATCCTACTTACCTTGTGTGTTCGTTTAGCAGATCATTTAGCAGTTATTTATTTGGTACAAGAAAAAAAGATTGTTAGAGAAATCAAAAACAATATGTTGTTACATAGTAGCTCTATTTATTATTAACCGAAACATATATTTACCAGGACATATTAATTTAAAACTTAAACAGAAATATCAATTAGAATTTGCTACCTTCTTACATCTTTATATAATGTTAAATATTAATTTCTCCTAATGACCTGGTAAAAATATTTATGTTAGAGATGATCTCAACAAGAAAGACTATTTAAAAAAATTAAAATTTAAAATTGACCATTGTCATTACTATGACATGATATGCAGTTTTCTCGCTTTTTAAAATCTACATACAAACTTAGTGTTGAATATAAAAAATCAATGGTTACTCATCACCCAAAAACAATTCCTAGTTCCAGTTTCTAGTATATCATTATTTATTTTTACAAAAATATATTTAAAGTAAATTTTTAAACATGTACATAGGTTGTAAATTGTATATACCTAGTTCTTTATAAACTAAATTTTCATAGATTTGTGTTTTACAAAAAAGCACTCGACACAAATAAAAAGTGGCAATTATCACACTTATACGGAGTCTGCTTAGTTTTCTTAATGGCATATTCTCTTCCGTGTTTTTTTTTCATAATTTTATAGCACACTGTATACCTTCGTCTTGCTGATTTTATTTTTATATGGCAACAAGTTTTTAACACTTCTTCTTCTTGTTGGTCTTGAGGGATATCTGCTTCAAATAATGTTTGCGTTACCTCTTCTCTGGAAACATTAATTTGTATAGCTTTATGCAAAATAAATGCATTTGTCATTGATGAGCCATTGAGAAGCTCAACCGCTAGCCTACGGTACCATTTAAAACCTCTTCATAAAGCACTAGAACATGGTCTCAGCTTATTTGAAATATCAATAAATCCTTTACAATTATTTTAATTGGTCACTGCTTGCTGTTTTGTACAAGCGTGTTATTTTTACCCTGAATCTCCACTTTATTATCTGTGTGTGATATGCTAAGGATCAAAAAATGACATAACAACTGAAGATGACGCTGAAGTACTTTGGTCTGGAATGCCTTTTCCAGAGTAACTTTTCAGATTGAAGTGTAGCCATTTTCTGTACATAATTTGTTTTATTTCGAACTTATGTTCCTTATTTCTGATACATTGCCTGAAGGCCAGCCGCCCACAAAATGGTATCAAAGTCTCATCAATATATACATTTTTTGTTTTTGGAATATTAGCAATTTGAAATCGGTCCAACAAACGATCTATTAAAGGTTGAATTTTCAAAAGTCGATTACTTCTTGATCACATTGTTATAAAAAGGTCACTTGCGTAATATTAGTTCGAAACGATTTCTTGATTTGTGATATTTGTGGCATACAGGAGGTCCTTGGACCAATAATCTGAAAGGGTTTTTTGTTCAAACTCGAGGTTTTTTTCTTCAAACCCATCCAAATAATCATACCTAAAAAATTTTAATTTTTGCTTCTGTAGGTGTTTCCACCTTTTTAATCTTGAATGCTAAGAAATATTTTTGTTTGAAATGATCTGTTGAGCATATCTATTCATTTTTAATACAACAAAGTTCACCATATTATCTGTTATAAAAAAATTAAAGAAATCATATGGTCCTTTTTGCGGTAATAATTGTGCGTCAGTTGAAATACCAGAATTTAGCGCATTGAAATCAAATAACTTTAGAGTTTGTCTCGTTACAACAGTTCATATAAGCTGAAATTCAGCAGCACTAACTGGAAGTTCAGTGTCGTTGTGATCTGTGTCTTGAGCGTCCAAAACATCGACTGATTGTTGTTCACTTTTATTTTCAAATTCTTCACAACTATGTTGAAACACTACACTATCTATAATTTCACCTACGTGACTTGTTAACTTTTTTGCAATCGGTCTTTCTTTTTCATATTAACGATCTCATCGTATATTATTTGCAAATACTGTTGTTCTTCAAAAGTAATAAATTTGTTCTCCATACTATCAGATAAAAAGGTCAATACCTTACAGATTCGAGTACCACCTTGACCGTAACGATATCCTGACAAGCTGTTACTGTAATAAATGGTGTACAGATACCGTAATGAGTCATCTGCAACCCACATGTCGGCCTTAACGCTCTGTGAGTTAAATACAATTCACAACCGTAAATGAAGGAAGAAAATTTTTTTAAGTGGTCATTTTAAATTATCATTATTATAGTGCATTTTTTAAATAATTTAATAAAAAAAGGCATGAAGCCTGAAAAAAAAAATTAACGTGGCGGTTAATGTGTTAAGGGATATACCCCACTCAACAACACTGTAACACTGCAATGACAATATGAAGTATATGAAGTGTTAAAGAAAAATATAGATAAAACAAACTTATAATGAAGTAAAACTTTCTTTATAAAATTGTATAAAATTTTTATTAAAATTTTAAAATTATCGAAAATGGATTTATAAATTTTCAGAACGTTTTCGATCCTATCAGATCATAATCAGTAAAAAACCTACAAGTAAGTATAACCACTTAAAATGAAAACAAAAGGGTAAAATCTTGACTGTAAGGTTGAAAATGTGGTTATTTACATCTATAAAGCAATTGGAACTAGCCACATAATGAGGTCAGATGATCCTTACATCCTTAGAGTAACAAACATTATTAGGACACTAGGTCGATGATAAATGATTACATTTTTTACGTACAAATTCCCGAAAAAGACTGTCGAAAAAGGGACCTGAGGGAGCTGAGTGGCAACAATCAACTGTTGGCAGAGGAAAATAATTTTTTTTTAAATGACAAGACCTTCAAGACATGTGATAGGAAGTTTTTAAAAGTGATAAGATAATATATGCCCATTAAAGGGTGTAATTAAGAATCTAATTTATATTAAAGTTATATTATTGTTTTAAATCATATTGACTTGTTAGTCCAGTAGTTAGAGAGTTGACACCTAAATATTACACCAATAAGCTGATGTTTGCAGAGAATATTATTTTGGGATAATAAAAAAAATGCAAAATAGTTTACCACTTTTACCCCCGGGCTTCCTCCTAAAATCCCTCTCGTAAGCGGGTAAAAACGCAAAAAAAATCGATTTACTAAGGATATGTACGCTGTAGAAAAAAATGTTTCAAATAGAAAGTATAGCTGAGATAATTTTAAACAAAAATGTTTATAAGCAATTTTTATGTAGAATAAACCGTTCTCTTAGAAAACAACGCTTGAAGCGACCGTCGATTTTGCATGTCAGTTACATACGCGAAATCAATAGTTCAATAAAATTTGTATTAGCTGGACGGTAAAAACTCGATATCTTTTGATCCAAATATCCTATCGACAAAAATCAAGATGCGTTCTAAAGGCAAAATGTGCAGCTTTCGTATACAGTTTTTGTATTTTGCTGAGAATAAACTGAGTTTTTATAAAGGTGTTAAATAAATTAACGTGGCGCGATTTTTGCCATTTTTTACGATTCTCGTGAGATCAATAAAATTGATCATTTTTATTGACCAGTCGTAGTAAACTTTTCATTGTTAGAGATCAATCTTTAAAACCTATGACATGATATTTCAATTTTGAGTTGTGGTAACATATATGAATAAAAAACGCAGACTTTAATGTTTTACATTACAAACAATCACACGTCACGGAAAATGCATTGCAGATGACTATTTTGGGTGATCTGATACAAATTTTATTGAACATTGACATTTTATTGACGTGCAAAATCGACGGTCGCTGCAAGCGTTGTTTCTAAGAAACTGGTTCATTCTACACAAAAAATGCTTGTTTGTTTAAAAATATCTCAGCTACATTTTTTATTTAAAACATTTTTTTCTACGGTATACAGATTCTGTGTAAATCGATTTTTTTTGCATTTTACCCCCCTGCCAGGGAGGTTTTTGGGGGGAAGCCCGGGGGTAAAAGTGGTTAACTTTTTGCATCTTTTTTGGGGTCCCATAATTTAGCCTGTTCGTATGATGGTTCAGTGGCATTTTCGTCGACTTGTATGTAGATTAGTATTTAGAGACTTAAATTAAGGTGCAGTGTACTAATAAAAATTTGTTTAATGAAAAAAGAATTGTATTATTAATAATTAAAAAGTTATAATTAATAAATATTTTTCTTCAAGTGATGACGTCATCTAATTAACTGACTTAAATGAGGATTTTATAATAAATCAATAATGATAGGTTAAATTTGGAGAATATACTGTTGATAGTATGAGAGTTTTATAGACATGACTAAAAAAACTAGGTAATCCCATACAAATTCAATATTTAACGTAAACTTGCCACAAGAACACAGTTTCAGAACCTCTTTAGATCTTACATGTTACGTCTATGACTGCTGCTATGTCTCTGTAGTTCTGGCCCACGACTTTATTGCCTTTTTTGTGAATGGGTCAAATCACAGCACATCGTCCATTCGTTTGGCCGTTTCTCGTGCTCCCTTATTATCTTTATGAGGTTGCTGAGCTGCCTCTGCCCTGTCGCATTTAACGTTTTTTGCTGAAGCATCAATTTCACCTGAAATTTTATTGTTCTTTAACTTTTTTATTAGTTTTTATATTTCTTTATCTATTGATTGATTTGTTTGTAAATAACTCACTTCTTGTTATGTAGACGTCTGGTTATGCTTTGTAGATTTATTAGCTATTCGAACTATTTAGTTTACCAAAATGCTTGATTAGCCATAATGTACGATTATACCACAATTATATGTATTTTTTTTGAAGTTTAAAACGATATTATTACGCCAGTTCCTTGTTAAAGTTAGATACTATAGTTCAAATGACTTTTAAGATGTTATTTAAAGAAATAATCAATTTGACTTCATAAGTCCTAGATTTTTACCCAATGTGACGTGAAGCAGAAACAGTCGATATTTGAACTCTTCGTGTAACTTTGTGTTGACCGATATACGATTTCAACAATTTTGAGTCATTAGCCAAACTTACGACCATAAATTTTTAATCGAAAATATCATTAAACCCGGAACTAAATATTCGAGCTCGACTTTTCAGTGCACGTGGATTGGTATATCATAATGTACTATTTCTGCGACCATAATGTGGCACTTCTGGTTATAACTTTTTAACCGGAAGTGATGATTGATAGTGAAAAACACTATACAAGCCCGTCTCGGTAAATAAGACCTGTATGTAAGAATAACACTCACAACACCAGTTTTAAACACAAATCATCGTAAAAGTTGATTACAATTTGCCAGAGAGCATCTTGACTGGAATGTTGATGACTCAGAGCACGTGTTATTCACTGATAAATCGAGTTATTATTTAAATAGCTCAGATAGACGTGTGAGAGTTATTCAATGGCCAAGAGAACGCTACGTATAGTGCAACATACGCCATATTACTTTATTTAATGGAGGATCTATAATGGATTGTGGGGAAATATCTCTTAGCGCGAACGGACCTTGTTGCTTTACGAAGAAGTTACTTAACAAGTAATATTTGTAATAACAGATATTTTGTCTAACCATGTAGTTCGTTTTGCTTCTTACATAGGAAATCATTTTTTAATGCATAATAATGCTCGACCACATGTTTCACGTGTGCTCCGTGATTATCTGAACGAGATTATAATGTAACGAACATTTTGCCTACCACATAGTATTATAGGGGGTTGAAAATTGGATTGGTTTGAAAACAAAACATAAGAAGACCCTCTAGCGATTTAAAATAAGGACGCCGCTTTGAGGAAACTTCCTGCTTGATGAAAGAAAAGGTTCTTCCTTCCTAAAAAACACAAGAAAGAGGTTAGGAGACTTTTCTAAAATAAATAAACAAAATGGTTTAGGGAAAAAAATTAAACATTTATTACTGTCTCACCACAAACAGTTACAAATATAGACAATAACAAAAATACTATATTAATAGTTACAAAAGTAAATACAAAATAACAAAAGAGACACTTTCTATGTAGTATCGGTTTACAAACTCTAGAAGTTGGAGATTCTACAAAAATTACAATTGTTACTGGGCTATAATTTGTAGCAGAAATAAATCATTACAAATAAAAAATTTATCTTTTTAAATGAAACTATGCATAGTGGTTAACCTTTTTCTAAAAAAAACATAACAAAATCTCAAATATGATTAGATATTTACTAGATGTCAAAAATTATAAAGCTAGCTGTCATATGTCAAAACTAAATCTTAAACTGAGAACAAATAAAATGACAGCTTAGATCTACAATTTTAATTATTACGATTTCTTTAAATTATGAAAGCAATTATTAATGAAAAAAAATTTAGTTTAAACGTTGAAACAAAAAAAGTTACCTGGATTTCACTAAAATGCACTTTTACTTTAAATTTCTAAGGTTGGAAACTGCAGTCATACTGGAGATTTACTGCTACGCTAAAAACTGCATCTCACACTGCCAATTGTATTCAGAAACGGCTTCTTAGGACATACAAATTTGAGGTTGAAGTTGGCACTAAACACAAAATTTGAATCTCTGCTTCTTAACAAACTGGAACCATGTAGCTATTTTTCAAATTTATTGTATACGCCGTTTTACAAAGATCTCAGATGAGAGACGGCTTACAAACAAAAAACAGTGATTACTGTTCAGGATGTAGATCTGTTCAGAATTGACACATTACATTGAGTAAAAATCAGTTTTTTTTTCGCAAATTTGCCGGTTTTGTTAAACTAAACTAAACGACGTCTGTTCTCCTTGACCAAATCTTGAAACCTGACTTCTCTTCGACCTTCCTCATACCGGCCGGCTTCCAGTCTTGCGTCCCATCTCTCCTACCCCGCGTACCTGTCTTTGCAACCGAATTCCTGACAAACATGCTTCAAATTATATCGTAAAATGATCTTGAATAATTCCCAGTCTCAAAACTAATGCATACAAATACATCTAACCATATTTAACGTCGTAGTTATAAGTGGAATTTGGGATTTTTTCTTTACATCACTAAATAAATAGAGAATCGGCGAGATATTTTATACTTGGCTCAGGGGCGTACTAGAAATTTTTTTATTTTTGAATATTAGATGGTTTTTAAGGAATTTTCTGCTTGCTACAATAATACAAACCAAGAACTGACCACCCTGTAGACCTGATCTAAATTCCATAGAGAATTTGTGGGATATTATTGATTCACCACCTGTTTCTCTTGATGACATAGAAGTTATGGTGAGAAAATATTGGGATGCAATTGATCAAGACCGAATGCACTTGATTTTAAATATGCCTCTGTAAAGAAGTAATTAGATATAGAGGTGGAAATCCTTGTTATTAAGTATTTTGGGAGAGGAAATACATTGTTAAAATTTGTTTAGGTTATGTTTTCTTAGCCTTTAGTTGTATTAAATGTATATAAAGTTGATGTAATTAGTGTTTTATTTGCTTTAAATTTTAATAAAAATGTGTTACATTTAAAGTTCTGTATATTCGTTGACAATACAGATATCGAAATAATTTTATTACGATAATCTTAAGAAAGGATTAAACTATCTTAAAATAATAATAAGATGTAGCGTTTGTTAATAAATAGCTAAATAAAGCTAATAAATTCTACAGGGTGTTGTAAAATACGATGAAAAAACAAAACTTTATTTTTACACCCCGTACACGAGTAAAACGTTGATATTTTTTAGAAAACATTAATATGGCGATTTATTAGAAATAGACCCATAATATGAGAAAAAAATCGTCAAAATCTAGTTATCCGTTGAGAAGCAAAATAACTTCAGACTAATGCTACATTTAAGGTGGTGCGTTTTTTGGGCAGTAGTGTATATATAAGTTTTTTTTATTGGGTATAACCCGCATCAACGATAGAAAGTTATTAAGTTGATTATAATTTAAGATTTTTCTTGAAGTATCACTTATATTTGAAGTATATATAAGTTGTTATGGTCATATATTAAACTGAATTATTATTTTATACTTTCAATGCCCTGCCTATGCGTCACTGATTAACAAATTTTTACTTGAGTTGTGTGTTATTTCTTTTGTAGGTTGTATGTAATTCCCACCCGTCCTAAAACCTAAATCAACACCAACAAAAACAATGTTGTTGATTTTGTAATAAAAAACGTTTATATACGCACCCCAAATATTTTGTTATTCGGTTCTGCCGCCCTACATTAGTCTCTACAGGCGAGAGTGGAAAAATCTGTTAAAAATAAATAAATAACGAAATAAAAGACTTTTTTTCGGTCGGACACATTAAACCTAATTTTTGTTTTTCGTGTTTTCCTTTTAAGCTTAATTGCAGGTTAAACGTTTTTCAATTAACGTTGTACTTAGTAGGGCACAATTAAAAAATAAGTCTTTCATTTGTAAATTCTCTACGGAATTAAAAGGAGGCGGATAAAAAAATTAAAAACCAAGTTATCAAAAACCTTGTTTTACGTTTGGAAATTTTTGTTTTTCTTTAAATGAGCGTTTTAGTGAAGCTTTTTTTTTCTCTTAAAAACATCTGCACGATATTTTATCATTACGATTGGATTAGTGGTCAATTCGCACTTTTATTTGAATTTAGGTTACTATACTGTTCCTTAACCCAACAGTCGCTGAGTCATTAAGTGCTGTTGTTTAACATGTGCGTTGATTTTGGGGTTCAGCTGTACCTCGGGTAGTAAAATACCATTATATTTTTACATCGATCCGAAAATAGTATTTCGGCTAGTAATTTAAGCCTCGCAGACCATTAACCCAAAAAAAACTGACAGAAATAATCGAGAATCTCTCAGATTTTGAGCCCGACGATCAAATGATAGTTCTGAGGATGACCTAATAATAGACAATTATAGATGGGAATCTGGCGAAGGTTCCGATGATGATTATAGTCCGGAGCCTGACCTAGATTTCGACGATGATTATATACTGGAAAAAAAACGAAGATGGTAATGATGATTATGTTCCGGACAATGACGAACATTCCAACGATGATGATTATGTTCCGAAGAATGATGAGGATTCCAACCATGATGATATGCAGCAGCAAATAGTCAGACTGGCTGCGAACTTTTAACAAGCCATGAAATTCCGTGCAAATCTCACTCAGCTACAAATAACGAAAACGACATTAAATTTGTTCAAATTGAGTAAGTCGCCTACCAAACTACGTGGAAAAATGGCTTCAATGGAGCGGAAAAGTCAACAAAAAGTCACGTCGGACCAATCAAAGAAATCTAGTGATTCATTTACCTGAAAATAAAGGAGCTGCACAATTAACTAGTGGAATTTCAGCATGGTTTTTCACATGGTCGCTGATGATATTCTGAAAAATATTGTTGCTTTCACACACAAGGAAATTAGATTATAACGAGAACGTTATGCAAAACATCGACATGTTGACGAGGAGGAAGTGGCTACTAAAACAATCAAGCCATCCTATGTGAGAGATACGAATCTAATAGAAATCAAAGCATTATGAAGACTTTATTACTACACAGGGGTTCTAAATATGAATTCGGTAACATCGAAAGAACTATTGTTATAAGAAAAAAGAAAGAAATGTAGCAAACTTTATATGCCTTCACAGTACTGCACTGCAAATGTATATAGCTTCAAAACCCGATAAATAAAGAATTAAAATATTAGCATTATGTGATGCAAAAACTTTTTATCTTTTGGATGCCGAAGTGTACATGGGTAAAAATTCAACACCAGTAGGTGTCCCTGTAGCTGAATAGTACATGTTGAGTCTAACAAAACCAATTCATGGGACATATCGTAGCCTTACAACAGATAATTGGTTTACCTCAATCCGAACGGCAAAAAAGCTGTGTGATGATCATTTTGTTACATTAGTTGGAACCATGCAGAAAATAAAGCTGAACTTCCAGTAATGTTCATCGAAAAAAGTAACATAACCAAAATTCAGCTATGTTTGCTTATAATTAAAACTTAACACTGCTATCGTATCGTCCTCCAAAAGCTAAGAAAAAAATTGTTGTCATGTTATCCACCATTCATCCTGAAGAAGACCAATCAAATTCTACAGTGCTTCCCGAAATAATTGATTTTTATAATCGAATCAAAATCGGAGTTGACACATTCGACCATCTCGCGCATAGATATACCACTGGTCGAAAATCAAGACGCTGCCCTCTTAGATTTTTTTATAATTTATGAGACCTTGTTGGAATTAATTCCATACTTCTATGTAACGAAAGTGATGCAGAGAAAAGGAATTAATACCGAACAGAAGGTCATTCTAAAAAAATAGTACCTAGTTAGTCCATTGATGAGAAAACAATGGAATCCAAACCAAAATTTTGCTCGGAATCCAAACTTTGTCAAAAGAACTCAGAGCTGTTATAATCGAGGATAACGTACAAGAAGTGCAAAAAATACATATGTCTGAACCATCAGTCAAAAGTGTGCCCAGATTGCATTAAGTAAAACTAATAATTAATAATTATGTTTAATAATGTGAAACCATTGTATACAACACTTTGTACTTTTCTATATATATATATATATATATATATATATATATATATATACATATATATATATATATATATATATATATATATATATATATATATATATATGAATATATTTGATTTTTTGCAAACACGTGTTTTAAATTTGGGTACACCTGTACCTCGGGTAGTGAAATATGTCAATTTTTGATGGGGAGTAATGCAGGGTTAAACTTGATAGGGGATAGAAAACGAATATAAATTTATATAACACAAGTATTAATCTACTTTTTAATATTCGGGTAGTGGCGCTATAGTTTCTTACAAGTTTAATTGCCCCGATGTCATAGACTAGGTGGGAATAAAAAATATAAATAGATTGTTTCTTTTTATTTTGTAGAAATTTCGAATAGGTAAATATATCAAGACGTTTTAGTAAAAAAAATAATTTAAACTTTATTAAACTAAACAGAACAATGATGTGAATAGTTATTGAAAAAAAAATGTGTATTAATCATGTCATGTGTATTAATTTTTCCTTATAAAATAAAACAACAAACGTAACACAACAAACATACTTAAAAAAAATTAAATAAACATAAATGCAACAAATAGCTACAAAAAACAAAACGATATACTTTTATTGTAGTTCCCTAGCAGGTTCTGACATACACCTGTTATATACTCTAAACACATAATTGCCTTGCATTTTTAGCAGTAAAAACGTCATTTCTTGATTTTCCAGTGAATTATTTGACCGTGACCATTGACCATGACCATTGAGCATGACCATTATTTGTTCTTAAAACACATCTATCATTTTTAAAAATGCAGCTCAACATAAACTTATACGTCTAAGTAGCTAGGATGTCTGGTTATCTCGCATAAATCTTATTTCATGGTCCAAATACACATATCTTTTCACGGCTTCTATGAGCTGATTCTATTAGCCCATTGGGGAAAAGATTTTTTATCATTTTTGTTTTCCTATAATTTATCATTAAACCGACTTTATATAAACCGAGTTTATGTGTTATATGTTGTAGATTTGTAGCATAACTATGACTTCTCCCTAGTCGTCTGTTCTGAGAACAAGGTCATCGGCATATCTTAAATGGTTTATTTTCTGTCTATCGATGTTAATACCCTTTAAGCCCACTATAATCATTTAAATGTATACTCCATGAATGTTTATAAGATAGCTTAGTCTAAACAGTATTTCCCTTTCTCACCCCTTTATCAATTTTTATCTTCTTAGTCATAGAATGAAGGTTTACAGTTGTTGTTGCATTTTTGTGTACATTTCGAATAGTATTCGCATACGTGTGGTCTGTTCTGCTTTCTAGTACTACTTTTAAGGTATATACTATTATAACCATAATTATAACTATACTAACCAGTAGTTTCATATTATATTCGATAGACATTTGACCAGAGTTTTAAGGCACTGCTGATGGTCCTTTGTTCCGTGGATTGATCGAAACCCTAATTTTAATCTATTTGCCAATATTCGATTAAAGAGCTTGTATAGGTGGTTAAGTGAGCTAGTGGGGCTGTAGTATTCAAAATCTAATTTATCTGCTTGTTATAAAGAACGATTGTAACCGATTTTCTCCATTGATTTGGGATATTTTCGTTATGCAGAGATATATTGTACTTGGACATTAGTAGTGGGCCTTACTTCTTCATAAGCAGTGACATCATGAGTTATTGACAAAAGAGTATCCATGTAAGTTTTAGAATTTAAATAAATTAAAAGTTAAATGGTTTATTAACATTTGAGAACAATATTGCAGAGATATCAAGTTTTGAAACTAATATAAACGAATAAAAATTTTTTTTTTTTTTTAAGTTTTGTAAAGTAGTTGAATTATTAAAGAAAATCAATATTGGCTGAACAGGTTTTATTTGTCAGGATAGAAATGGAGTAATATTTGTTTTATATGTGTTATAACATTTTTTAAGGTATGTTATCAATTTATTTGATTTAAAAAATTTTTTTTATTTTTTTCTGTTCCTGTGGTGTTTTCACACTATTATAAGGCAAAGGTAGTTCAGAACTCAGACAGGAACCCTGAGAATAAATTTAAACATTTGATTTGAAGTTGGCGTGTGTTATTAAGATCGTTGAGATATATTTTCAATGGAATATTGATTAAATTAAAGACGCAACCCTGTCGCACTTCTCGTCGTATTTGTATATATTCGGAAGTTATGTGATCCATTTGAATTGTCGCTTGGTACCAAAATAGTTCTAAGATAATTCGCAAGTCTAGTTTGTCATTTCCAGTTGTTCTCAGAATTTCAATCATCTTTTGATGGTATCAAATGACTTTTTAAAAAACTACCCTTTAATCTCAAAACTTCAACGCTTCCTTTTTAGATGAATTTGCTAATTTAAAAAAATAAATTTCGGTAAAAATATAAAATACTATTTGTTTTATGTGCCCATATTTAATTTTTACTTAAAACAACATAATTCTTATCTAGAACTAATCACTCGATGCCTAAAAGTTTATCTACATTTCCCTCATCGATATCCGTAAACTTCCTCTGCAAACCCCTAAATCAGATTTATAAAATCTGATTTGGGAGTATTAACCAGATCTCATAACTAACGAAATGAACATACGTAAACATCTTGGATAATCCAGTTGCTGATTAGGTTGAAAGTGTGCCAAGTGGGGTAGATTTTATGATTATACTCCACTCCATAACTAATAGACCGTGTAAACACGTAAGCGCTGTCTACTAGAGATTACTTTACATCAGCTTAAGTTCGTGACGTATTATAAAATAAGAGTGACTGTTGGAGCTGATGCACTAAAGGATAATTACTGCAAATTTGACTATCGTTTTACATATATAATCGCTTGAGACTGGATTAAAATTAAATATGTACACCTGATCATAATTGAGACTAATAAAAAAATATTACAATGAAATATGTAGTCCCTTAACTGAAATTTGTCCTATCTTTCATTTATTAGTGCAGGTTTGTAAATAGAAACTACTTATTGTTGTGAATACGTTATTTAAATTACCTGTCCAAATATTATACAGATGGAGAACCGCAATATGGAAAACTTCTTCTTCTTGCAGCATTGCTACAGAGGAGAGTGTTGGCTGAATGCCATTCCCTTAGGAAGTATTTTTGTGGACTAGGTGAATTGGGTTAAATTGTCTTAAAATTATCTGAGAAATCTCCGGTCTTCGTTTGTCAGAAGAGTTTCTGGACACCCTGTATAAGTACAAACTTTTGCCAGACGTAAACAAAATATAACAAACACATAAATAACAAATAATATTATAACATTTAAAGGGTACAGAAAAAAAAGGGGCATGGTAGCTCACGGCCAAAAATGAGATAATCACAGCACGTAATGGAAAAACCTTGATACTATTACCATGCCAAAAATACACATTAAAAAAGAGGTTAGTCGGATAATAATATTTTATTTTTATATTTGATATACAACGCAAAAAAGAGGTATGCCAGGCGCTATAGTGAAAAAGAGCAATGTAAATATAAGCGACGCGGTTGACATTGGTTTGCACGATTAGTTGCATGTTTTAATGTTCAGGAGTTAAGTGTGTTTACTACAACCTACTTTTGTTGTATTTACTATGAGAATTGATTGAGAAAACGTGATTTATCAAGTTGTTATTAAGTCTGATAGGAGTGACAAATATGCGAAATGTAATGTTATGGACAAACATCAGAACAAAGCAAGAAAAACGTAAGATATATGGACGAAATTAATCTCACACTCTCACACAGCTCCTTTAAAATAAAATGTTTATCCAAGTTAGTAGATTGTGAAATCCAACCATTATATTTAAGTATATATATATATATATATATATATATATATATATATATATATATATATATATATATGTGTATGTATATATATATATATGTGTATGTATATATATATATATATATATATATATATGTATGTATATATATATATATATATATATATATATATATTTATATATATTAAATTGGAAAATATTTTTATATTTTTAAATGCAATGAAGGAAATAAAGTTTCATGTTCCTTCTGTACAAAAGAAAAGTTTATGAATTTTGTGAAGGACGAAAAAGACAAATTAAACATTTATTTTTACTTGAATATTATAATTGATATCCCAACTAAGTTTTTAAATATAAACAGAAACTCTTCTTACTACAAACTGAAAAACAATACGTGATCTTTATCTTATGAAGAAAACTACCAAGAACTGCACCACCTGCGTCACTTACTTTAATATAATCTTATTTTATCATCTTATTTGATAGATAGTTCACCAGATAATTATATCAAACTTACGTTACCATTTGGAATTATATTAGCTACCTTAGAAGAAGATCGTCATATATCAAAATGTGATCATTTTCAGAAATGGCAATTTAAAAAATCGATGAATTTTAATAATATCATAAAACTTTATGCATAACTGCGAATAGGCTAATATTTTGGCTTTGGTTGTCCTCCTCCTTCTCATTTTTTGAACTCTTGTGAGGGCGTGGTGATGCTCTAAATATTATTAGCTTGCTACCTTCATTGGCTGCAATCCTGTGCTATATGGATCGCAAATATTGATCTGAAGACAAGTGTAATAATGACCGAAATGACTGAATTAATTTGTAAAGAGAGACGATGGAAGTTGGCATGCAAGAAACGACTAGTATGGTTGGGTTTTCGATAAACAGAGTGATCAAAACCTTGGAATTGGTTTTTCTTTATGATAACATCGAGCAACGGTAGGGATGAATCAGTTTCCATCGTAAACTGGATACTAGGACGTATACCATTCAGATGAGTTTAAAAAGACACCAAAGCATCTCTGCCGTGTTGCCAAATGACGAATATATCGTCAACATATCGTAGCCAACATGTGGGTTTGCGCATTGATGTGGATAGTGCTCGGGTTTCTTCGAAGTCTCTCATATACAGTATATGGACATTGCAACATATATAATAAACATAGATAAGGAAAAAATTATTGGCAAAACCCCAACGTGAACACAAAGGAAAATGCATTAAAAAAAGGTAGAAAACAACTGTAAATACGTATTTCTGACTATATGATTGGCATCAGTACGGTGCAGCCAAGTTAGAACAGGAGCAAATTAACTTGGGAAATGGCAACTACAGGAGCAACGAGACCAATTATGGCAATAGTGTCAAAAATTCTCTTTTAAAATAAAAATTTTAAAAATTACTTTCAAACATTTAACTGCTGTACCACCATTTAAGGTTACTTTCTCTAGAAGATTGGCATTTTCCCTAAACATTCTTAAAAAAGACGTTTCTTTTATTGAGCCCGATAATACGCTTATATTGTAAGACTTCGGGGATGGATCGCATACTTTTTACCAACAAGAAAAAATTAATTTTAATTGTTAGTACTTGTCACTATCATTACCAACATATATTCTGCTTAGTTTCTTTTGGATCGTGTTACAATATTTTTTCTGCAAGCGTTTATTATATTTTATCCCAGATTTAGCCATACGGCTCACACTCCCTATAAGGGAAAAATTACTCATTTCAGATACCTACAGTATCAAAAAGATTGAGCTCTGGTGGGACTCTTTTCGTATTATCGAGCTCTAGGTGACTTAGTACGCTGGAGTATCTCCCAAAAATTTTCGTACACATCTGGACGTTTCAAAGAGTACAGTTTTCTGCATGGCCTTATAAAGATGTTTATTTAGAACCAGCTGTTTTGTGTTCGCTAAGAAACTTGTGGGAATATCACCAGTAGTAGATAGAATAATAGGTACTGTCTAGGTACTTTCCATTGTCCATTGT
Organism: Diabrotica undecimpunctata; assembly: GCF_040954645.1. Taxonomy (NCBI): domain Eukaryota; kingdom Metazoa; phylum Arthropoda; class Insecta; order Coleoptera; family Chrysomelidae; genus Diabrotica; species Diabrotica undecimpunctata. The sequence continues at coordinate 48,550,669 of NC_092803.1, read as the reverse complement.
CTCCTGATTTGTATTTCTAGATCTCTATACTTATCGATGTTTTCGTTGTATTTAACACGCAAATTATTGGTCTTAGGTGTCACTACATCAATAAGTGTTGTTTGCCTAGTAAGTTTATTAACTAGTATAGGATCCGGTCTATTATGTTCCACTGGTTAGTCTGTGAGCGCAGTGCGGTCCCAATATAGCTTGTAGTTGTCGTTTTTAAGTATTATGTTAGGGACATATTGGTAATAAGAAAGATGATCGGTCTGGAGAAGTCCCAGTTTGTTGGCTAATTCCTGGCGAATAATCTTTCCCACTGAGTGATGGCGTTTTTTGTCCTTATTACCAACAAACGCCTGGTAGTCTCCGGTAAGATGTTGGATGGTTTCTTGGGCTTGACATACATATCGGCATTTGTAGTTTTGGGCTTGAGGATCTTTGACAATATATTTCAGGTAATTTTCCGTTGGAATAACCTGATTCTGAATTGCAATTAGGAAACCCCCAGTCTCGGAAAACATCTTTCCTGATGTCAACCAATAGTTTTACGCTGTGCTGTGGAGATATTCTTGGCTGATTTTATTGAGATGTCGCCCATCCATGAGTTTACTCATCCAGGTGCTCATTTTTTGTTGCTTATTCAGGTCTTTTATGCGCATTTCTTGTTTTCTCAGTTTAAGCGGCGTTGTATCATCTACTACGAAAATTGCTATATGTAAAGTAGATGTCTCAGCCTGCACCTGAAAATAAGTTATTAAATTAGCAACATATTTATCTAATTGCTTACCTATGTCCATAAGTCCTCTTTCACCTTAATATCGCGGTAAATTTGTTCTCTCTGCTGCACTGCGTGGATGGTGTTTTTGCGCCATTGTGAGAAGTGTTCTGACTTTCCTCTGACGACTCTCTATATCCATTTTTGACCACTTTATAATACCAAATGAGTAGCCCAGCGCGGAACAAGCGTACGTATTTAATGCCTTTACAAATTTTTACTATTAAGATATGACCGATTTAGCTGTCTTACTCTTCGTACGAACTCGGAAGTTAGTTCGATTTTCATTAGTTTATGGTTAATTTTTCGCGCATGCTGCACTCCGAGATATTTGTAAATATCTTTTTCACCCCTCGCCTCGATGTTTTGGCCATCTTTCATATCGAAACCTTCGGGCTGAATCTTTCCTCTGACCATATTTTATATACGGCGCTTGTGTAGTCCAAAATGCATACTGATATCATTTGAGAAAGTTTCTACAGTTTTTAGCATCTGATCTAGATGGTTTCGAGTAAAAGCTATTAATTTCAAATCATCCATGAACAACAGATAATATTATATATATATATATATATATATATATATATAGGCGTATTATTGTTAGAACATAAGTGGAAGTATTGAAGTTTGTAATATTAGACGTATCAGTATGTGTCCTAGTTTTTGAGATATTAATTTAATTCATTAATCTCATTCGTACCTTTCTTCATACCTGACATTAGCGGCAATAATTCATAAGTTTTAGCAGCATTTCCATTTTTTGAAACAAAAAAGCTCTTTTGAATTTTGTATGATAAGCACTGTTAGAATAAAAATACAAGTTGATATCAAGTTAGGGCCGCTTACTCAGATACTAAAAATCGTTCCAAAAGTAAAAAAATCGTTTCAAAAGCGAAAAAATTGTCCCGAAAATAGTTGCTTTCGATAAAATTTGTGTAAATGGGAACTTTTGATTTAACAAATCATACCGAAAGTTTAGTTTTCAGGACGGCTGCAGAACAAATATAGTTCAGATTACAGAATGTCCATGTAAATTAGCATACTGAAATGCAACCAGTACGACTACAATCTGTGGCTAATGGATTAAGTCCCAAGCCAAACTCCTCCCTACGCACACACCATATTTAATTAAATGTCATGTTTGTTTTTCTATACAACAAATTCCTTTACCATTTTTGACTGTTTTGTGTCTGTTTTGTGCCTGTAGTTAATTCTGTACAATATAGTCATGACTTTTGTTTGTTTTTGTTTAACCAGACGTAAAAATCTAATTTAAAATTTGTATACAAAAGATAAAAACTTTTTTATTTTAATTTAAAAAGTTTCCAAGTTGTTAGGGTTGGCCAACTAAGAGTTTCAACAGTTGTGACGTTCTTTTTCAGTTTTAGAAAGTTTAAAATTTCATCTTTATATCGTTCGAACTTTTATTTTTTATTTAATTTCGATATCTTAAATTCTGCCAATTATGAGTTTACTTGTACCAGTTTGTTGAACATAAATATTTACTTCGACCTTTCGAGGGATTATAACGACTTGGTGCAGAGCCGACTCAGAACAAATATATAGATTATGAAGTTGAAAGACTTTTTAAAAATCTACGTAACCATAGATTGAGTATGTTGAAGATATTCTTTCTAAAGTGTAAAAGGATTAATATTTTTATGTTTTTTTTATTTTTATGACTTAAATCATACATTTATTCCCTACATTCCCTAGTATATTACTGTAGGTTTTTTTTTTGATATTTTCGTATCGTATCAAAAGTGATAATTCATTTCTTGGTTTAGTTTCAAATACTTTATGTCATGAAATTGAATTTGTATACAAATTGTATACAATATTTAAAAATTATAGAGAACGAGAGCAAGTCAAAATTCCTACTATTTTTTGGTATGATAAATACACTGGGTTGCAAAATTAACCGGACACTCAGATTTTTTGATTTTTTTGTTTTTTGTTGGTGTTAAGATCAAAACAAAATTTGTTTGAATTGTATTTTATGCCTTTTAGCGATAACGCTTTTTTCTTGTTTGAACTTGTTTAGATGATTTGTGCGAACAACAACACTTTTATACAAACGTTTTATTATTAATGTGAAATAGTGGCTTAGTATTGATTTACGTTTGTTATGGTACTTTCGAAATGTGACTTTATCGTCGAATCCTGAAGATATCCTATACCGACCACGTTACTAACCAGGACGTTTTATTCTTCTTCTTCTTTCAGTACCCTGTCCGATTATCGAACGTTGGCGATCATATTGGCAATAATAACTTTGTTTACAGCAACTCTAAACAGATTAGCGGATGTCTCTTGATACCATTCTCGGAGATTTCAGAACCAGAATGTTCTTCGTCGGCCTGGGCCTCTCCTTCCGGCGATCTTACCGTGTATTATGAGATGTAGAAGGTTATACCAGTCTGGATGTCTCATTACGTGACCGAAATATTGTAACTTTCGAATTTTTATTCATTTTTGTTATTTTTGTGGTCTTTTTCATTCCATGTAAAACTATTTCATGATACTGATTGCTCAGGATCATGACGACTTGAGTTACATGACTCGGAAGCTAATAGAAGAATATAACAAATAGGGTCTCGAAGTCAACATTAAGAAAACTGAAGCCATGTGTATTGGAGGGACAAAACAGTCCATTATATTAGACGATGGGGTAGAAATTAGAAACTGTGATGAATACAAGTACCTGGGTATGAAGATAACTCAAGATGGAACACTCGATGCTGCTATAAAAGACAGAAACATACAGGGTAGAAAAGCCATATCCATGATGAACGGAATTCTGTGGGACCAAACAATATTTAAAGCGAACAAACAACTCATATACAACACCATACTTAAAAGTGTAATCACATATGGCAGCGAAGTTTGGAAAATGAAACAAAGAACAGAGAAACTGTTACTAGCAACAGAAATGGACTTCTGGAGAAGAGCAGCAGGAAAATCAAGAAGAGATCGGATACCAAATGAGAGAATACGTGAAATGATGGGAGTCAAACATACAATAGTTGATGACATAAAAACAAAACAGTTAATATGGTACGGCCATGTACAGAGAATGCCAGATGACAGGATTCCAAAACAGATTTTAACGTGGATACCACAAGGGAGAAGGAAAAGAGGAAGGCCGAGAAAAAGCTGGAGAGAGGGAATTGAAAAAGAACTAGAGGAAAGAGAAATCCCTCCAGGCCTATGGCTGAATAGAGAAGAATGGCGGTTAGGAGTCGGAAGGCGTCGGAGAACGCTGTAAACCGATAGTAGTAGTAGTAGTAAAACTATTTGTATGTGGGTATATTTTATTTTATAAAAACCCTTAAAAGGGCAACATTACAAGCACGAACGTTTTCGGAACAACTGTTCCATCATCAGGTTAAAATACCTGAAATAAGTATAAACCATTTAATTACAGCAAACGTGGTTTAAAATTTTGACTAAGGTTAAAAACAATAAAATGGTTATACTTACAGGTTACCATGCCTGAGCCACCAAAATATTTGGGTAAAAACCCTTTAAAATGAAAAATGTTACCAAAGATTGTACATGATGTTGATAATATTATATGATGTTTAATATTTTAATTAGATTTTACTTCAGGTAACATACACCCATGCTTAAGTGAGTTCCAGTGTCCGGAGAGTAAACCTCTTCAAACGGACTACGGCTGGCAACTGATTGATGAAATACCCATGAACGGTGTCAAAAACAAAATGTCAATGAACCATGAAACAGTGTTAGTTAAACATTATATAACTACAGCCAAAAGATTAAAAAACTTTGATGATGTTAAAATGATAACAGCAATCCAGGTGTTGGGATTTAAAAATTTTTCTATAATTATTTAATATTGGATATAAAAGATGTAAATTACTGGTGTTGTTGAAGGTCATGTTTAAGAGGATGACGTATGCATTAGGCAGCTTATGTTACTCTTTATCGTATGGAGTGTGGTCTAAAAGGTGTAATTTGTGAAGAATTTGCTGAAATATATGGAAATGTCCTTTTATGTTGCTTACATCTAGGACAAGGAAAAATAAATAGTATATATTTGTAGCTAATGTAAGACTTCGTATGTAGATGAAATTGTTTAATACTGCTAGTATCGTAAAAATTTTTTTAATATAAGTGAGTCCAATAGATTGAGAAAAAGGGATTGAAAATCTTCCGGCTGAAGGAATTAAAGTTATAATATATGTGATTAAATTTAAAAATTTTTTTGGAAAGACTGAGATCCTCAGAGACCTGGCAGGAATAAAAGTAAATGGAATGACTAAATAATAAAGGAGAGTGGGTTAAAGGGAAATGAATGAGTTAATCAACAAAATTAGAGATGATAGAGGTCCTTCATACTTAAAGCATCTAGCACCCTGAACAAAATATATTTTGGTTATATTAAATTCGATACATAAAAGCCTGAAATTTTATTTGTGAGTATGGTGTACTAAGTTGTTGACTAAGAGAGGGGGGAGCAATGGTTGATTAAAGGTTTAGGTAAAGTGGGAGTCCCACTTTACCTAAACATTATAACTTTAATTCCTTCAACCGGAAGATTTTCAATCCCTTTTTCTCAATCTATTGGACTCACTTATATTAAAAAAATTTTTACGATACTAGCAGTATTAAACAATTTCATCTACATACGAAGTCTTACATTAGCTACAAATATATACTATTTATTTTTCCTTGTCCTAGATGTAAGCAACATAAAAGGACATTTCCATATATTTCAGCAAATTCTTCACAAATTACACCTTTTAGACCACACTCCATACGATAAAGAGTAACATAAGCTGCCTAATGCATACGTCATCCTCTTAAACATGACCTTCAACAACACCAGTAATTTACATCTTTTATATCCAATATTAAATAATTATAGAAAAAATTTTTAAATCCCAACACCTGGATTGCTGTTATCATTTTAACATCATCAAAGTTTTTTAATCTTTTGGCTGTAGTAATATAATGTTTAACTAACACTGTTTCATGGTTCATTGACATTTTGTTTTTGACACCGTTCATGGGTATTTCATCAATCAGTTGCCAGCCGTAGTCCGTTTGAAGAGGTTTACTCTCCGGACACTGGAACTCACTTAAGCATGGGTGTATGTTACCTGAAGTAAAATCTAATTAAAATATTAAACATCATATAATATTATCAACATCATGTACAATCTTTGGTAACATTTTTCATTTTAAAGGGTTTTTACCCAAATATTTTGGTGGCTCAGGCATGGTAACCTGTAAGTATAACCATTTTATTGTTTTTAACCTTAGTCAAAATTTGAAACCACGTTTGCTGTAATTAAATGGTTTATACTTATTTTAGGTATTTTAACCTGATGATGGAACAGTTGTTCCGAAAACGTTCGTGCTTGTAATGTTGCCCTTTTAAGGGTTTTTATAAAATAAAATATACCCACATACAAAGACTAATCTCTTTTGTTATACGTGGTATACAGCCAGCTACAGGAATTATTTTCCTTGTGGATTTTTTTTTTTTTAAACTATTTCATTTCTTATTCGATCAACCCAACTTATCCGCAATATTCGTCGATAAATCCACATCTCAAAGGCCTCTAATTTTTTCATTAATGTCTCTGTAAGGGTCCAGCTTTCTATACCATACAGCAATGTGAAGAATATGTAGCAGCGTATTATTCTGATTTTAAGGTTTAACGTAATATCTCTATTAATTGGATTTTTTTTTAATTTATAAAAGGCGGCTGTGGCTTTTTCAATGCGTATTCTTATTTATTTAGTTATATCCCAGTTATCGTTAACGTTTGCACCCAAGTAGGTAATATTGTGGACTCTTTCTAACTCTATTCCATACGCTCTGATGTTCGTTGGTTGTAACTCTGTTTTGCTGATAACCATTAAGTTTTGTCTTAGAAGTATTAAGTTTTAACCCATATTCATCACATGCATCGGTTACCCTGTTTATAAGTCGTTGCAGGTCTTCTGCATTGGAGGCAATAAGTACCGTGTCGTCTGCATATCTGAGATTGTTGACATCAATTCCGTTTATTTTAATGCCTGTATCTTTAACTAAAGCTTCTTTGAAAAGAAATTCGAAGTAGATATTAAAAAGTAGAGGCGATAGAATACATCATTGCCTTACTCCACGTCGTATTTCCACTGCTTCCGTCATGTTGCGTCCAGCTCGTGTGTTTGCACATTAATGCCAATACAAATTTTTGATAATACGGAGATCTCGGTCATCAATTCCCACCTGTTGCAAGACACCTATAAGTTTGTCATGGTTTACTCGGTCAAATGCCTTTTTGAAGTCGATAAAACACATATATACTGATTGTTTTATAATCCTACATCTTTGAACCATGACCTGCAAACTGAAGAGTGTTTCTCTGGTTCCGAGGTTGTTTCTGAAACCAAATTGTGTTTCACTTAGTTGTACTTCTATTTTGTTGTAAATTCTCGAGTGCAGTATTCTTGGGAAAATTTTCAGTACATGACTCATCAGACTGACAGTGCGATGATCGCCACACTGTTTGGCATTTATTTTTTTTTTCGGTATCATTACAAATGTTGACAGCAGACAGTCTGTTGGTATATGTCCTGTTTCGTATATTTTATTAAAGAGGCTTAGAAGAGAATGTTTGCCCTTACCGTCAAGCAGTTTGATTATTTCGCTTGGAATTTCATCTGGACCGGTTGCTTTCCTGTTCTTTGACAGCTTTATAGCTCTTTCCATTTGATCCAGTATTATGTTTGGACCAGTCGATATGTTTTTGATTTGAATTTCTGTTCTATCGTCATCAAACAGCTCCTTAATGTATTCTTTCCACCTCTCTAATCTGTCTTGTTCATTAACTATAATATTTCCTTGTTTATCAATTAAACTACTTGCAGTTGATCTATATGTTCCAGTTATTTCTTGTTGACGTTTTATTACAACAATACCACAAAACCACAATAAAAACAGCAAAAATCGAATACCTCGGTCATATCATGAGGAACAGCAAAAGATATGGGTTTCTGCAATTAAGTTTTCAAGGACAAGTAAAAGAAAAACGCGGACCAGGAAGGCGAAGGATTTGGCTTAAAAATCTACGTACCTGGTTCAACACAACAACCACAAATCTTTTCAGCAGTTTGCAAAATTCAGATTGACATGATGGTCGCTAACATCCGAAACGGATAGACACTGCAAGAAAAAGATGGTACTGTACCTGATTATAAGTTCGGCTGTCGGTTTTTGTATTATCTCCTGTTTAAAACTTGCATTAAAAAATTATGACACCAGAAGAAGTAGAATAAGCTGTTTCTTCACAGGATAATGGGCAAAGCAATCGTTACATCGCAAATGCTTTAGGAAATTCTCGAAGCACAGTGTTGGATGCAATACAAAGATTTCGGGAAACAGGACAGTACACCAGGAGGCCATATCAAGGTAGACGAAGAACCACAAGTCAAATTGAAGATCACTTTCTTATGTTACAAACGTTACGCGATCGTACATTATCAGCACCAGTACTTGTTCAATGATTAAACGATGTTCATAGAAACACAGTTTCATTTTATACCGTTAGAAGACGCATAAATGAATATGGATTAAGGTCCAGATGTCTGTCACGGGACCTTTATTAACAGCAGATCATCGAAGGCAACGAAGGCGACTTCGCTCTTTCACGGATGAATCAAGATTTAACAGATACTCATTAGATGGGCGGCCTATAATATGGAGAAGAGCTGGTAAACGTTATCCGCAATGTTGTTTTACTCTGAGAGCTCAATTTGGTGGAGGTGGTCTAATGGTGTGGGCAAGCATTTACCTAGAGGCTCATACAGAAATTGTTACAATTTAAAGGGGCAATTTGAACTCTCAACGGTATATTCAGCAATATTTGGAATATCGTGTAGTGCCATTTGCCCTATTTGTTGGAGAAAACTTTCATCTGGTGCAAGATAATGCTCGTCCGCACAAGAATAACACGGGATTGCTTGGATGAAGTTGGGTTTCGTTTATTACGATGGTTCCCAAGGAGTGCAGACTTAAATTCAATAGAGCATTCATGGGATATTTTGGGACGACGTATTCGAAGTAATCAAGGTAAGTTTGAAACCATGAATAATTTCAAGCAAGCAGTTCGTGACGAATGAGAGTGAATCTCTCAAGCAGACTTTGCTACCTTAATCCGAAGTGTGGCTGATCGAATGAGAGCCGTAATTAGGACTGGTGGAGGTAATACACTGTACTAAATATCGTTTTTTATAAATATGTTTATATTTAAAAAAAAAATAATTTTTGTATTTTTGCATATTTTCAAATTTTTTTAATTGTTTATTGTTTTTCTGTGTAACATTCTTGAGTTGTAATAAATTTGACTTTTGAATTTTGTTTATTATTAAATACTGAATTAGAAACATCTTAACCCTTAACTACCATGGCCAAAAATAGTAACAATTGTACCATGGCAGGGTCAAATTTGACACCCCATTGTTTTTTGTATCAAAAAATATTCTTTTTTTAACTTGTTTTATTTTAAATTAATTTGTTTACAGCTACTTTTACATTTATATAAAAATAAACGAATTTGGTTAATTAGATATAACTTTATTTAAAAAAAAAACTTTTGTATTCAGTCAAATTAACAAAGCTATGCACTTTCTCGAATTATAAGAAAAATAATAACAATGTGCAGTTTTTTTTATATCCAATGGTGAAATCTAGGTATCGTGGCTCCTACCTAAAATAAAAAAAAACGATTTAGATTTCGTATCTCAAAAATGACAAGCATGATTTTACCTTAATTTTCAACACAGCTTATGCATAACGTCTGTATGCGGGAATGATTTTTGCAAATAAAATCTCGACATTTATCGCACGATGAGCTTTCTTTCTTCTGGTTTTTGGAATATGGACATATTTTACACCTTTCCCTCTTTTTTCGTCGTTGTGGCTCTGGATTTGCGGCAGGCATTGGTTCCTGAAGTCCGGAAACTTTAAAAATGGCACTAAGAATTTCTCTCGGTAAACAAGTTTGCTGAGCTCTACGAGTTAAATGGGCCTTAATAAGTTATTGACCTAAAGTGGTTAGAAACAATCTTCTTTCCATTATTTGATTTTGCTGAACTCCATTAAAAATTACGTTAGCATTTAATCCTGCAATGTCCAAAATGCGAAATCATATTACTTGATGCCATCTACGAGTTCTTCTGCCAGTTTTATAGCATGCACATTTCTTATCCAATGAATCCACCCCACCTTTTGTCTCGTTGTAAAAATTTATAATCTCTGGCTTTCCATTAACCATTGTATTGGAATGATGCATAGTTGACACTAACAACACTGCACGATTTTTCTTAGGAACAAAAGATACAAGGCTCTCGCTTCCTGTAAAACCAAATAAGGCAGAATTAGGTGGCCTGTTTTTTTGGGGTTGAAATTCAGCAGGAACCTCTCTTTTATTTCTTTTTAGAGTTCCAACATATGAAATTTTATGGCTTCTCAGTTCTTTTATGAGCTCAATGGACGAAAACCAATTATCTGCTGTTATGTTTTTATTTGTACCAGAAATTGGTGGAATAAGTGTCAAAACATCTAGAGTGGGGATGGATAACTTTTTTGGATTTGCTCTGCGTGTATCTTTTCCAGTATATATAAAACCATTTAGCAAATAATGTGTCTTAGAGTCTACTAAACACTGCATTTTCAGACCGTATTTGTCTGGCTTATTTTTGAGATACATCCTGAATTGGCACCTTCCTCTAAATGCAATAAGCATTTCATCTATTGTGAGATATTCACCATAGCTATAATTGGACTGGCAATTAATTATAAACATATTAAAAATATTGGGTATAGCTGCCAGTTTATCGCCGTGCGCAATACGTTCTTGTCTAGTAGCTGGGTCGTCAAAACAAAGGCTTCCAAGCAAAAAATAAAATCGGTTTAGTGACATGGTTGCTCGAAATATATCACGGCCAGTACCATTCGTAGCAAATAAAGACCTTAAATCTTCATTATTGGATTTAAATACCCCAGCTAAATATAATAAGCCTTAGAAGGCTTTTAATTCAATTATGTCAAGATGATTGGTATATTGACACGATAAATTGTGTAAATTATATTTAGAAGCCATATTAGTTATTCGTTCATTGGTTTTCTCAAGAATTTCTTGCAATATATCGTGGCTAATAATACATTCCCAAGCATCAACTGGTTTCTCTGGCATACTAGCTCGAGCTTTTCCAATAACACCAGGTAAATGACTAATTAAATTATGCTTACGTGTACGAGAAAAGGTGGTAGAAGTTTTAGACCACTTGTACCTATTTTTGCCATAAAACACATCTCTTGAGTCAGCTATATCACTTTCTTCACCCGAATATTCACTACCAGTTTCGGAATTATTAATTTGCCAATTTTTTTCGTCATCATCGTCCCATTCCTCTTCACTGTCTGTTTTGTGATCACTGTGTTCACTAGCCTGGTCTAAAAACTCACTGTCACTATCTAGTCCATTGTCCATAATTTTTTGTCCCCTTCTCTTCAAGTTCTTTCTGTGTCAGAGGACGTTTATTGCGACCACACCCCGCCATTTCAAATTACTCGTTTATTGCACTAGAAACACTTATACCATAAGCGGGTCAAAATTGACCCTATGCGTGACTAACTCTGCAGTAGTAATAGATAAACTAACGGAATTTTCGTAGATCGATAAATCACCTACCGGTCGAAGATTAGCAGAAAGCGCGCAATGCTCAATCTATGTTTCGGTAGCGAAACTTGGCATTAAAAACGCGGGGGGTCAATTTCGACCCCGCCAGGATACTTAAGGGTTAAACTTTTTTAAATGCCAGTTTTTCGGAAATATCTGAGTGTCCGGTTAATTTTGCACACCAGTGTATATTTTAAAACTACTTCGATATTTATTTTGATGTTTCTATAAAGTTCTTTTCTTGTCCATACAGTTTCATTACAAGTCGAAAAAATGAAAGATTATCCATGAACGATCATATCAATCCCTTATTTTGAATTTGTTGTATTTTTCTATAAATAACAAACGAGAGAGATAGATGATTAAGTGTTGTCTACTAAACAAAAACGTTATCCAAGACATACGCAGTTACATATTTCTAATTGACAGAGTGAGACGGTAATACAATAATTGTTAAACGTAGTTAAATTAATTTAGTAGAACATGTAAACTTCCACTTGAATATTTCTGTCCTTCTAACGTAATTCTTAGAAAAACATTCAACATGAGAAGAGATAATGATTGTATAAACTACTATTCGAGTAATCGTACTGGTCAACTATAATCTGACGGATTCGATTTGTATTATAACTGTCAAAGTAAATTGTTTTGTTTACGTTTGTGTTTAGGTTAGGTTCGAACTTTATAAATTTTAATAATCAGTCGTATTTACTTGAATAAACTCAGTTCTTTTAAGAGCTATTTTGATATTATATTGTGTTTTTAGTCTGGTAAGTATTTATTTAATTAAAATACGTAAATAAAATTTGTAAGTAATCACCTGTCAATATGGTTAACTTCTATCTATGAGTTCGCCAAACGTGTACGTATTACTTTGACTTTTCAATCACAATGTATGAAATTACAGATTAGTATATTGTTACGAATGTACATTTATTTACAGATAATGGCCGGAAAACCGCTAAACTCGCAATCGCAACAATTGGTTTTAAACCTGTACTGTTTTACCGATGATATACATTATTTTCAACAGTTCCTGTAAAATTACTTCTTATTAAATAAATAATTTACTGCTAATGGAACCAAATGCATAATGAAACCAATTTTAAAACATTAATACTTATTTTAATAAATGTAAAACGCAAAAGAATTTATAAATGTTGTGTGGAATATTTGACTTGAATTTCGTTTTTATAAAGTAATAACTTGATGTTTATTTTTTTAGAAAAGCATGTTACCGCCACAAGTTTAAATGATGAATTAAAAAATAATGAAATTTTAGTCATAAGCAATCCATCATTGAATAAGGTATTAAAAGAATTGGGATTTAAATATAAAAAGGATGATAACCGAATATCATTAATGGAACGTACCAATATTGCTAGTAAAAGGACATGCTTTCTTCCTAAGTATATGAAAAATCGTCATAGTGCTTCCTCAGGGGAAGTTTTTTTTAGATGAGACATGAATATATGCCAAAGAAACCCAAATAAATTCTTGGCAGGATATTAATATAAAAAGAGTACGCAAACTACAAGATTACGATGGCTTGCTATCTGCTTGATTTCTGCAAGGGTTCGTTCAAGAAGCAAGTTTGCCGTTGTCTTCAAAATCGTTGTCGATGGACTATCATGGAGAAATGAATGGTCATATCTTAGCACAGAGGATTACTACACAGTTAATCCCTAATTTATAGGAACCATCACTAATAGTAGTGGATAATGCTCTTTACTACACTATCCTAGTTGAAAACTAACCTTTCTATTGTTTCAGAAAAGATGACATAATCATTTGGCTTCAAGAAAATACTATTAATTTAAGTGAAACACTTACAAGACCTAAATTATTACATATATATTTATATTTTAGGGATTCTACAGTATTCACTGCCTTCCCTCGCTCAACCATTTGGTATGTTAATTATTACAACTTGCCAAAATGAATAGAAAAGAAAATGTTTATGTTATTGATGAACTTTTACGAGAGCATGGTCGTGAAGTATTACGGCTACCACCCTATAATTGTAACTTTAATACTATTGAATTAATTTAAGCTAAATGTAAATAAATTTAGCTTATAACAAATAAAAATTTAAAATATTTTATTGTTGTTAAAATTAACGATTTTTCTACAGGGTTTTGATATTTTATTTTTTCACTAAAACTGTTTCAAATAAGAAGTCCAAATCATCATCTTTGCTCTTATTCCTAGCTGGCCATATAGCTGGTCTCACTGCTGTCCTGTAAAATTTAACTTTTAGTTTCATAGGAATTTTTCTGTCGCACAATACATCACTCGCCTCCATCCATTTCATCCGGCCAGCTCTTATTCTACTGCGGGCATCTCCATCTATCTACCCGTTGCTCTGCAGTACAGATCCTAAATACTTGAACGTATCACTTTTCACAATAGACCCATTGTCCAGAGTTACCACTCTATTTGGATTTATAACTCTATCTTTAAATGGACATTCTAAATACTCCGTGTTTGACTTATTCAATTTTAAACCTTTTCTTTCCAGATACTGTCTCGACTTTAGTCTTATTTTTAATTCGCTTCAGTATTTCCTACTAACACCACATTGTCTGCATACATTAAACACCAAGGAATGCCTCCTTGGTACTCTTTTATCTCATCTAATACTAATCAAAATGGATATGAACTTAGCACTGAGCCCTGATGTAATCCTACATGAAACTTATCACTTATCAGTCTCTTCTCCTACCTTAATAAAAAAGTTAAAATGGTGACGATAAATTTAAATAAGAAGTCCAAATGCTTACACTATTTTTACAAACTAAAAAATTGGCAGCATACTAAAGTATCAACAAATATCTGAATATATTTGAATTCATTAAGTTTACTTTCATTTTAAATCGCTTAACGCAGCTGACATAAACGATATTTTTTAAATTTCTGTTACTATTGACGTCACTGGCAACTTTACCATGATGAAATTCATAATACTACATATATTTGCTTACTCATTATTTTTGTATATTTTGTGATATAAATCTGTATCAAATAATTAATAACGGTAGTAATACTACCAATAAATATATATTATCAGAACAAGAATACCATCTTAAAAATTGTTTGTAAGTTTACGTAGCGAAAACTCTCGTATGCTAGGATAGTAGTCACATCCGTTTATTTTCAGTATTACCTTCAGGTAGATATATTAGACGTTGTTTTGACTAGAAAGTTTTGATTTGATTCGTATGCATATCATCGATGACGCATGGGTAATCTTTCACTTTTCCGACTTCTATCTTTGTTGTTCCTTTAATAGACAAAGCGAAAAGCTCGGGTTCGTTCGGCAAATTTTTTTTGCAAAATCACTTTCATGAGATACCCCAAAATAAGGTTCAAGATGTAGGCCATGGAAAAAGACGTCCTAATCTATTTAAATATTTGTTTTTAAACAAATCCTAAAAATCAATTATTTTGGACCAGAAAATTTTTTTAGGTTTTTTTTTATTCTGAACAAAAAAAGATCTCTAGCAATTTTTCTCTAAAGTTATAAAAAAGTTAAAAATAGAAAACACCGCGCAACTTTTATTTATTTAACAGCTTTATAGAAACTGACTTCATTTGCGCCAAAATACAAAAATTTCCGACTCCCCCGATTGATTCGGAAAAGTCAGTTGGGGAGTCGGTTTCTTTATACACAAACGACTTGCAGATGACATAGTAATTACAAGAAGTATATCCACAAGAGTAGCCTATTTAATCGTGAAGCTAAACCGAAGATATAAAATAAAGATTATTCATGTATACGCACCAACAACGGACCATCCGGATGAGGAGATTGAAGACTTCTACGATGACATCTCTACAGAACTGAAAGAAACACCAACACACTACACGATTATATGCGGCGACTTTAACGCAAAGATCGGTCTAAAGCAGGATGAACAGGAAACAGCACTAGGTAAATTTGGATCCAAAGGCAGAAACGAACGTGGACAAACACTACTCGAATTTCTATTACAACAAAATCTATACCAGATGAATAGTTTCTTCTCTAAAAAAGATCACAGAAGATCGACGTGAAAAAGCCCAGATGATAAGACCAAAAAGGAGATAGACTACATAATTACTGACAAAAAATATATATTCAACTATGTCACAGTCCTTAATAGCTTTACCACAGGCAGCGATCATAGAATGGTAAGAGCCAAACTAACATTAGACTTAATAACAGAAAGATCCAAAATTATTAGGAAGAAAGCCAACCCAATATGGAACGACCCAACGAATTTAAATGAATATTAAGGCAATATCAATAAAATCCCACAACGAAATGAATGAATAATGTAAATGCCCTAAACAAAAATATCGTAGAAGCTATTTGAGAGGCTCAAGTAAAATACTGCCCTAAAAGACGCCAAGACGAAAAAGTAACCATTGAAACAAAGCAACTAATGGAAACTAGAAGAAAAATGAAAGAAAAAGAAAGCATTGACGAAGAAGAACTGCAAAAAATAAACATAGAAGTATCAAAAGCTATAAGAAAAGATTTAAGGAAATTTAAGAATGAAAAAGTCCAGCGAACTATAGAAGAGAATAAAAGTCTGAAAGTCCTGAGAAGACGACTAAATAATGGAAAATGCGAAGTACACAAACTAAAGAACAAAGAAGAAGTATCCATATTAAATAGAGAAGAACTACTACACATAGCTAAAGACTTCTATCAAGAACTATACACAAGCCAAAGAGAAGACCAAAAGAACTTGGAAGCCGCCACATAACGCAAAATTATCAACCAGGGTTCAGAGCTCATGCCAGAGATCACACTAAGCGAAATCCAGGCCGCGATGAAAAATATGAAAAAAACAAAGCGCTGGGAGAAGATGGATTCGTAATAGAAGCTATAAAGATGGGCGGACGTGCCCTTCTCAACCAAATAAAAATGTTGTTTAACCTTTGTCTAACAGATTGTTGCATACCAAAAACATGGAACAATGCAATAACAATTTTACTACATAAGAAAGGAGACAAGGCACACCTAGAAAACTATAGGCTAATCAGCTTATTGAACCACATCTATAAAATGTTTACCCGAATAATTACGACAAGACTAGAGAAAAAGTTAGATTTCTACCAGCCCCGAGAACAAGCTGGCTTCCGCTCAAAATTCGGAACAAACGATCACCTACAAACAGTAAAAACCTTAATAGAAAAGTCCACATGTACTTATCTTCGTAGACTTTCACAAAGCCTTCGACACTCTGGAATTAGACAGCGTTATAACTGCTCTGAACAATAGTAGAATAGATTACCGGCTCACAAAGCTAGTACAAACATTATACCAAAACGCCATAATGCGTGTAAAACTACATGATACCACCAGAGAAATTCATATCAAGCGAGGTGTGAGACAGGGCGACACTCTCTCACCTAAATTATTTATAACGGTCCTCGAATACGCCTTTAAAATGCTAAAGTGGGAAAATAGAGGAATAAAAATAGATGGAGAAATGCTCAATCATCTGGGTCTTCCCGACGACAAAGTAGTTATTACCGAAGATCTGGGTGAAGCACAACAAATGATACAAGAATTAGAAAACGTATCTTCAACAATAGATCTGTATGACTATGCAAATAATGAACATCAGTAAGACCAAATTTATGACAAATTTAGTTCCCAGCGAACACCTAATCATCCAAAATTAAGTGGTAAAACTGACAGAAAGGTACATATTATATCTTGGTCATGAAATCAGAATAGGCAAGGACAACCAGACCTGCGAATTTCAACGACGAATAACACTTGCTTGGGCGGCGTATGGTTCACTAAGAGACATCTTTAAGAGCAACATCCCGATAGCTATGAAACGGAAGACATTTGACCAATGCGTTCTTCCTATTATGACATAGGGAGTAGAAACTCTCACGCTCACAAAAAAAACAGCACTAAAAATGCGAGTGTCACAAAGGCGCATGGAAAGATCAATTCTCGACGTGACAAAAAAAGAAAAAATAAGGAATCAAGACTTAAGGAAAAGAACAGGTATCAGTGATGTCGTCGAACGTATAGCCAAGCTGAAATGAAATTGGGCAGGTCACATAGCGAAAGTGAAAGACACAAGATGGACCAGAAAACTAATTGACTGGCGCCCACGAGAAGACAAACGCAGCAGAGGACGACCACCAACACGCTGAATGGACGACATTAGACGAATATCCAAGAAATGGCAACAAGAAGCACAGAACCGTGAAGACTGGCGAAAAACGGGAGAGACATATGTCCAGCAGTGGACAGAAGAGGTTCCATGATGATGATGATGACGAAAATTTCATATAGGTCAGTAAATGAACGTGAAATACGGCGATACCCTGTAATTTTCCATGTCACCACCGAATTGTATGAAAATTTTGATTTAGGTTCCACTTACCCTCCACTTTACATCTGAAATTGTGAAGTTGGTTGCTTTTTTTGGGGTGAAAACTACCCCTATTAGAAAAAAAATCGTATAATTGTAAATTAAAGCGGGTAATTGATTCAAATATTCTTTTAATGAAGTGAATGAACGTGAATTAAAATTAAATAACATAATTTAAGATTCTATCTCAGTTTAACCCCTAAATCTTTTTTATTGGTGAAACAGAAGTTCATGTAATTGTAAATTCAAGCAATTTAGAATTATTTTATTATACAGTTACATTAAATTTAAATTTCTTTACTGTTTTAATTTTTTATTACATAATTTCCACCCTTATAAAAATCACCCCTTGCGAAGAAATTTGAATAGTTGTAGTATTTTTTTCATTAAAACTATAAACACAATAATGTTATGAATGTCAAAGTGTTATAAATTTATTTTATTTCAACTTAAAAATAACCCTTATTAGTTTGTAAGGATAGAAAAAGTACGTCTGGGCCTTAATAGCACATTATGTCTATCTTAGAATGCTCCAATATGTGCGTTCTGATATCTTATAAAATATGTGTTTGGTATTTTAATCATAACTCGGTTCGCTTTTAAGCTATAAAGTACTTAAAAAAACGTTTCGTAGGTTTTTAAGGGTAATAAGATCATTTAAACTAATTTTTTAAAATCCCTATTTTTGAATCAAAAGGTTGTAGTTGAAATTGCTTGAACGAGTCACTAATGTCACTAATCGAGTGTATGCAAATTTTAAACAACCGTAATCTTAACCAATTTTTGTCTAATGGAAAAACAAAAGAAACCATATTGTTTAGAAAAGCAAAACCTATATTGTTTTACTCTTCAACATTTTGCGTATCCCTAATATTTCAAAAAAAAATTTCTAAAAAATATCTTTTACTTTAAAACTGAATTTTTCCAAAAATAAGCACTTTTAACGAGCCAAACTTACAGATCGTATAAACAATACATAAATAATGTAAACTGTAGAGCAATAACCATTAATTTTATTTGTGGTGCTAATTAGGTGATGATTTTCACGATGTATTTATCCAAAAAAAAGGACCAACTTTATTTTGAGCGTAACTCGCTTAGTTTTGATGCAAAAAATTTTTAAAATAAAACAGAAATAAAGCTTTTTTAAACACTTTCAAAAAGTTTTAATGAGTTTTCCCCGCAAAGTGCTTCATTTTTTGGTTATTTCACGTTGAAATATTCGATAATAAGAACCTAATTTTCATGAGCTACGACTCTGCTTCTAGTTGGTCTAAAGACTTTATAAGTACACTGTTATTTTTGTTTTTTTATAAGCTACATTTTTGCTAGGAAAATTTTTTCTATAGATACTTACTTTTTGAGTTATTTGTGAAAAACCGTCTGAAAACATGGTTTTTATTTTGAACAAATAATATTGAACATTTTAGAGTGAACATTTTGTATTTTATTAACTAATTCTATTGTATTTGTACCGTAAATTGATTTGAAAATGTATTTGTGTTCTAAAATAATCTCTAACATTTTTTTAAAGTTTATATGACGGAGCTGTATAAAAGGAAACTTTAATTCTTATTGGATGATGAGGTTTGTAAAATTTAATATAATAGTATGATTTAGGATTCTGTAGGTTTATGATATTAAGATATTTCTGTTCTATTTAATTTATTATTAATTTTGAATTTTCTAATGCCATTTTAATTTACTTTTAATACTTTTCCGTCGGAAGGAAATTTCGTTGCAAAATCTATTGCCAATGTGTGTAGTGAAATTAAAAAGTCCTATTACAAATAGAATCAAACAGCCACTTCAATTAAAAATAAATCAGTGGAAAACAACATAGTATTTACAAAAGCATACAAAGATAACACTACTATTGCTGTAGATAAAATCAAAAAATTAAAACAATAAACAAAGATCCGACGTATTAAAAGCAAATTAAATTGACGTTAAAAAATTTAAAATCAATATTAAATTCGATAGAACAGAAATACCTTAATATCATGAACTCACAGTCTTCTAAATTATACTCTTTTCTTAAACTGCATACATCTGATCACCCAATAAGACCTGTAGTTTTTTTTATACATCTACGTCACATAAACTTTCAAAAAAATTGTTAGAGATTAATTTAGAAAACACTAAATTTTTACCTCAATTGACCGTAAAAATACAATAGAACTAGTCAATAAAGTACAAAATTTTCAGTCTAACAACTCCAGAATAATTTTATTTGACGTAAAAATCTTTTTCCTAGTATTCCCCCTACAGAAACTTTTGCTCTAGTAACAAACCTTTTCGACCATAATATTACAAATCCAATTATTACATCTGAAATTTTACACTTTTTAAAATTTGCATAAACGAGAACTACTTGGAATTTAATCAATTATATACAAATATCAGGGCACGACTTATTATAGGTAATCCTCTAAGCCCATTGCTATCAGATATTTTTATGGATCGTCTAAAAACAAAGATTTCAAAACATCCCGGATTCAAACAGTTTTTATATTGGTGGAAGTATGTATATGGTGTATTGGTATGTTTGAAGGAACTAATAAGCAGCTCAGCCAATTCTTATCGTACCTAAATTAATCCACTTCATAGTCATATTGAATTCACAATAGATACAAAGCAAAATAAATCCATAAATTTACTAGGTTTAAAAATTATTACCTAGTACCTAAACCTACCCATACTGACACGACTATACACAATTCATCATCCCATCCTACACAACATAAATTGGCAGCCTACCATAACATGTTAATAGATTAATAGAAATTTCTGTGTAAAAAAAAATCAAAATAGAATCGAATATCATTACGTAAAGAGCGGTAAACAATGGGTATAACCAACAAATAATAAATCAAATCTAAAATCAAAAACTACATAAGAAAGCCCTGAAATTGGTATTTCCTCCACCAGTGAAAAAACCCAGTAACTTCTGCTCGATTGCATATATACAAGCAAAATATCAACAAAAATAGCCAAACAAATAAAAACGTAATGAGTAACAACAGCTTTTAGAACAAACAATTTAGGCAAATACAGGGTGTCCTATAATTAATTGGACATAAGCTAATGGGTGATAGCTGACATCAAAATAAAGCGTTTGAGCTCAAATTGCTTAGGCAAAATGTTGCTAGTTTTCGTTCTACGAAATTGGTTCATTAATATTTTTTTATATTATTTTTAAGGATATATTGAAGACTATTCAACCGATTTAAGTGAAATTTGGTATCTTGCTATTATTTAGTATGCTTAATATGAAAATGATATTAGTTTTACCATTGACACTAGGTGGCGCCACCTACTAGAACATTGGTTCATTAATGTGACCATAATTTTTTTGTCAGACCTGTATAAACATTCTAGAAAAAAAAACAAAATTAAATTTAATTCTACACAAAAAAGGTATTGTTGTTTCAAATAAAAAAGTACACCGTTTTCGAAATAAACGTATTTTGTTATTGATACGCATGTCTGTATTTAATTTTTCGCAAAACAAGCAGGTACCTAGGTATGCTGTGAATTTAATGGCAAAGTCAAGGCGTAAGTATTAATTTATTTATTATTAGTTGTCAAAGTGCAGTGCGAGTCATTATTTGTCAAAGTGCTATTAAATTTTTTATAAACCACTTAAGATAAATGTAAAATGCCACGTCATGATGAATTTTCTAATGTAGAAATGAGCGATATGATCTCTTTGTATACCCAGGAAAATTTTTGTTCTTGTAAAGCAGCTCAACGCTATTTCGAACTTTATCCCAATAGAAGGCAACCAAACCATAAAACTATTAGATAATTGTTCGACAGATTAGGCGAAACAGGGTCATTTCATCCCAAAACCAGGAATGCTGGAAGACCGAGAGTAACTGATGCGGATATGAAGGATGAAATTGTTGTGCGTGTTGCAGAAGATCCAGAAACCAGTACAAGGCTTGTTTCTGCGGGCACTGGTATAAGCAAATCTACGGTGTCGAGAATAATACGGATAGAAAATCTGTATCCGTATCGTTTTACTCCAGTACAGAATCTGTTATCACAGGATTTTCCAGCAAGTGTCCGATTTAGTTAGTTTATGATAGAGCGGCATTTTTATAATAAAATTTTATTTAGCGATAAAGCCACATTTACTAGAAGAGGTGTATTTAACTGGCGCAATAGCCATACCTATGCGATAGAAAATCCTCATGGATTTCAAGAACATCATTTTCGACATGAGTTTTCTTCCATAAATATCTGGTGTGGCATATTTGGGGATGGTCTTGTAGCACCATTCGAATTACCGACTAGGCTTGACAAAGTAACGTATCTTAATTTTTTGAGATAAGATTTATTAACTTTTTAGAACACATTCCTCTAAATTTGCGACGTAACTCTTGGTACATGCATGATGGTGCACCACCACATTATAGCCTAGAAGTTAGAAATTAGTTAGATGAAATTTATCCTCAAAGGTGGATTGGTAGAGGTAGTGTATACCCATGGCCAGCACGCAGTCCCGAACTAAATACCCTAGACTTTCACTTGTAGAGCTACCTTAAGTCACTTGTTAATAAAAAAAAATAACCAAGAGTTATGGCAAAATATTGTAGAGAGAGTTAACATAATTAGGGCTCAAAGAAAGTCATTATTTAAAATAAGACAAAACTTAAACAAAAGATTTAGATTATGTAGTTTATCTAATGGTGAACATTTTAAACATATATTGTAATTTTTATTCGTTTCGTTTTGAATTATTCACTTTGTTAATTGTTTTATATTCACTTCATTGTTTAATTTAATTTAATTTCTGATTTTTTTAAATTTGTTACTGCACACTTTCATTTTAATAAAAATAATTATTTCAATCATATGCATTTTGTTTGCAAAAATTATCTACTACTAATACATTTAATATTTACTGGTATTTAAGAGTTTTTGAATAATGTTTGATTTTACATAAGTTATTGTAAATTCAAATTTTTTTCATTTTATGCACGTCTCTAAAAATACGTTTATTTCGAAAACGGTGTACTTTTTTTATTTGAAACAAGAATACCTTTTTTGTGTAGAATTGGATGTTATTTTATGTTTTTTTCCTAGAATGCTTATACAGGGCGGACAAAAAAATTATGGCCACATTAATGAACCAATGTTATAGTAGGTGGCACCCCTAGTGTCAATGGTAAAACTAATATCATTATCATATTAAGCATACTAAATATTAGCAAGATACCAAATTTTACTTAAATCGATTAAATAGCTTTCAATATATACCTAAAAGTATATTAAAAAAATATTAAATCTGTAAACTAATTTTTCGAAACCAAATTCAGATTTCTGCTTTAATCTGTTCCTTCTAAGAGTTGCAAGGCAAAACAGACGTTGATAAAGATGTTATTAGAGACGTGGGGAATGTAAAATTGCACTCCACAACATATCTCTCATGGCGACTGCCCAAAAACTTACATCGGTCAAACTGGTAGAACTTTTAACAAACGTATAGCAGAATATAAAATGGCATTTAATAATTTAAAAACATATTCTACGTACGCACTTCACCTTCTAGACTATAATCATTATTTTAATAACGAATTTATTCATTTTATCGTTATTAGAGTCTATGGAAATTAACAAATTAAAAGATACAGACCTAATTCTAAATGACCAACCTGAGATAAACAGTTCTTTCCTCCTCAACTTATTCAGTTACAGACTATAAAGTGTAAACGCATAAAAAATAGATCCCTTGAGAAAGGCACTCAGCCGAAACTGCTGTAGTGATATCTAAAAAATTATAATAAATTTTGTGGAAGTGTTGAAAACAAAAGTTTTTGGTGTATTTTTGTTAGATTTCATTTATTTCTTTATCGTCCGAGTGATATGGAGGCTCTTAGAAACTGATTACTGTTTTATAGGTTCAGTAAAAGCTTAGGTTTTTTCATTGTCATTGCTTGTTCTATATTATTTCACTTTATGATTAGTTAATTAATCTGTTGTGGGCTTTTAAACTTTTTTTTAACGTTATAGTCGGAATTAGAGTGCCTAACTTCTTCTGAATACTTTTGTTTTTAACATCTGTTACTGTTTTTTAAGTTCTCTACTGACTATTATATTTAGTTTTATTTTTAAATAGTATTTTTTGTCCATTATTGCTTGAGTTAACTATTGAAGTTAATTTTTTGAACTGATAGTTACATATTACGTACTTTTCTTCTTTTTTTCTACAGGTTATTGTTTGTGTTGCATAAAATTATATAGTTATTAATAAGTATGTATATAAAAATACTATAGAGAAAAAACTTAAGTACGCATTTATATATTATTTTTTTACCTAATAATACTGTCCGTCATCTGTGTTATATAATCCAAAGTTATCTCCAAAATTATAATCCAATTGAAAACGGATCCAAAATTATTTACGCCACTATTTTACCGAAATCATCCCTCACAATAAACTAGGGCATGACAAAGGGATATCTTTGGACGGTGAGTTAATTACGGCGAACCTTTGAAACCGACAGATTTCCAAACCAATAACGCTCCAAACTAAAAGGTAGGTCTTCATTAATGTAGATTATCAAACATTTTCGCTCGTACTGAAATATATTATTATTTGCTTTGTTCGTATTTCTGTTCGACTAAACATAATATAGTGACATAGAAAGGAAGAAGGGTTATTGATAGCTATTACAGGCCGACGCTAATCCGCAAAATTCGATGGGTGAATTATTCAGCCGTATAATGTAGGTGGTTGATTTTCTGTTGATTTGGTAGATATATGGCGTATAAATAGAAAATAGTTTGCTACATGGAAAGTAGGTATGTGGACTGGAGTAATTAAATTTTCATAAATTTAATACCATAATTATGTTAAATGCTGGATTATGGTGTAGCCTCCCTTATATATTCATTCTTTATATCTGCCCACGATTGTCTAAAATTCGCTTTTCTGTGCCATGTTGTACCGGCTTGTTTCATTATGTCTAGTGTTGCCCAAATGCAAGAACAAGACGAGACTTAGACAGCCTTGGTCTTGGTCTTGCGCCAATACACCTGGTCTTGGTCTTGGTCTTGGTATTGCACTCCCGGTCTTGGTCTTGGTCTTGGTCTTGCAGCAAGAGTCTTGCAAGTCTTGCAGTTACCCATTAATTAGCCTATTGCTATTTATTAAACGTTACTTTAAATCTTAGAACAACATAACAGAGTTAGTACATTTTAAGCTTAAGATAGCCATAATGAAGACTAACCAAATTAATAAATGTCTAAACAACTGACACCGGGTGGGGTTTGAAGCCACGATCTAAGCGATTCGTGCCTATGCTCTAACTAACTCAGCTATCTACCAGGCCCCACGGAAGTCAATCTGTTTCTTAATAAATGTTTGCATTTACTAAGCTTACATGTGCTAAAACATGGTTAAAACAAAAAAAAACAAATTAACGGCATAAGCATGCCTGTATTTTAAAGAACATTATCTGCCTAGAAAGGGATTGATGGACATGATGGGCAAATAATCCACATACATGTATCAAGGGCACAGACTTTTTAGGTGATAAGATAACAAACTATAATCCACTTATTAAAGCAAAATAAATGTTTTTACCAATCTTGTCTCTACTTTTATATAAAAAACTAACTTGAAAAAATAAAGAATAGTTAAAAAAGCAATGGTAATCAAAAGAAGTTATTTTAAATTAAGGAGATCCTACTTAATAAATATATTAATTTACCAAAATAAAGTAGTAGGTACATAATATATGTAATTGGTAATAAGGTAATGACTATATTTTTTTATATGTCCACCTTTTCTAGAGGTTATTAAAAAGCTTGTGATATCTCCACCGAATTTTGATTTTTCGGGAAGAAATATTTGTAATTCCTTTTTGTGAAAAGATATTAGATGCTTTCTTAAATCTGACGTGTTTCTGTTGATCATTTTCATTTCAATCTTTTTATAAAGGCAAAATTTACACAAAGCAATTTAGGATGCATGAATTATTTCGAAAAACTCATCAAATTTACTTTTAGGTCTTTTAGATCTATAACTTTAACGCTCACTACTCGAACTAGAACTATTTGAATTTTTGTCCCTCATGTCAAATTGTAAACTTGTCACTCCGGGAACAACAAGGATTAGATGAAAAACAGTTATTACATTAGACTCAATGGAAAGCTCAATTGGGAATAAAGTTAAGTGATGTCGAAAAAGTATCTACTATACTACTAGTTACTTTGTGTTCGTTACTATCCAATACCCTAAGTATCTAATAACAAACCGAGAATTATATATCGTTACTTCGTTATTCTAAATACTTCATTACTAACATTATCTTCATCAGTCATCAGTTGGCGCTACAGCCCTTCGTGAGCCTTGGCCTGCTTCAAAACATTCTTCCATCCTTCCCTATCAAGTGTCTGTCTTCTCCAGCCGCTCACTCCAATCTCCCTCAGATCTTCCTGTACATCGTCCAGATATCTGAGTTTAGGTCGCCCCCTTCTTCTTCTTCCGACCGGCCTGTTTAGCATAGTTATTTTAGTCGGATCACTCTCATCCATTCGCATAACGTGGCCCACCCACCTTAGGCGGTTTATTTTGATGGTCTTCACAATATCTGCATCACCAAAAAGTCTATAGAGTTCAAAGTTATATCGCCTTCTCCACAGACCCTGTTCGTTTACTCCGCCATATATGGTCCTCAATACTTTTCTTTCAAAGACTCGCAGTAACTCTTCATCTCAGGTCGTCATTGCCCATGTTTCCGATTCGTATGTCAGCACTGGGCGTATTATTGTTTTATAAAGTTTGCACTTTGTTGCTATTGACATACCTCTCGCTCTTAGTTGAGGGCCCAGGCCAAAATAACAGCGGTTAGCCACGCATATTCTTTTTTTTTATCTCGTTGGATGTGTTATTTTTGTAGTCTACCAGTGATCCTAAGTAGCAGAATTCTTCTACCATTTCTATTGTTTCGTGTTGGACCTCTAAGTTATTTTGTTGAATTCTTGATATGGCCAGCATATATTTAGTTTTCTGGATGTTAATCAGAAGTCCGATGTTTTCTGCGGCATTTTTGATACGTGTGAAAGCCTCCACTGCTTCGTTTTGGGTTCTTCCAATTATGACGATATCATCAGCGTATGTCATTATTTTTACACTACGGGTATATATCGTACCTGTTAAGTTTATTCCCGAATCTCTCATAACTTTTTCTAACGCTAGGTTGAACAGCGTGCATGATAGCGCATCTCCCTGGCGCAGTCCTCTGTTGGTTTTAAATGGTTTTGAAACATCCCTTGTATGCGCACTTTACATTCGACTTTCATCATTGTCATTTTAATTAATTCTATGAATCCTTTTGGTATTCCTAATTCGATCATCGCCGAATATAATTGGGACCTGTCAATAGTATCGAACGCTGCCTTAAAGTCTACGA
Organism: Diabrotica undecimpunctata; assembly: GCF_040954645.1. Classification (NCBI taxonomy): domain Eukaryota; kingdom Metazoa; phylum Arthropoda; class Insecta; order Coleoptera; family Chrysomelidae; genus Diabrotica; species Diabrotica undecimpunctata. Next base: position 48,523,389 of record NC_092803.1, on the reverse strand, counting down.
AGATGTAATGGCAGTCTATGTCGTACTCCGTCGTTTTTACTAATATTTGTCTGATGGATGATATGTGATCAATGGTAGATTTATTTTTCAAGAAGCCTCTTTGGTAGTATCCTATTATATTGTCAGTATACCGTGCCAGTCGTTTGTTAAGTATCAGGGACACAATTTTATATGCTGTATTAAGAAGGGAAATCCCTCTGCTGTATTAAGAAGGGAAAAAGTTGGAACATTCAAGAACATTAACTTATCTGTTATTAATTTGTCTCGGTACTTTTGAATATTAGCCACGCTCTTTCAGCAAATTTTGTTTAACCGAATGATCTCATCGCACACTCAGCAGAAATAATTTATAGTCTTAGGCCGATAAGATTTGTTTATTTAGATTCCTCCTGACTAAATTATAATGGGAAAAAATTGAATTATTAAGTGGGTGTCCGTAACAATTATATTTTTTATTAGCTAGGGTGACATATTTAAAAAAATATCAATACGATATTACTGTCGGCGTCGCAACGCCAGAATATTATCTTATGATTAAAGGGCGGCTATTCTCAAAATATGGACAATTAGTTTCAGAGCGAAGAAGTCGTCTGCTGGAAAAGAATGTACAAAATATTTTATTTTTACATTGTAATTATGACCTCTGAGCACGTGTCAAATATGTTTTTTTAATGAATATTTTGATTCGGTATGTATGTTTATGTTACTGTTTGTAATGCGCATAAGTCCAGTTTTTCAAATTTTTATTACATATTTTTTTGCGTCTCATAGAATCTTTAAGCATATACCCGAACTACTATACTTGCTAAAACCACACTCAGTCCTAACTGCAAGACGCAAGAGTCTTGTAAGCTTAGTCTTGTTCTTGCTTAAATCTTGCACGGTCAGTCTTGGTCTTGGTCTTGCTAAAATTAGGCGGTCTTGGTCTTGGCCTTGGTCTTGCAAAAACGCAAGAACAAGACCAAGACTGCAAGACCAAGACCGATTTTGGGCAACACTAATCATGTCATAGTCCTATCTTAAATTTGACGCCTCTTGGATACCACAGTGTAATTCTAGTCGACTACCTATGGCCAGTTCTTCTCGCTAAATGTCCCGCTCACTGCCATTTTAAAGATTTCATTCTATGGATTACATCAATGCTTTTTTCTTCAGGTGGATTGGCATCTTCGATTTGAATATAACTGCATTTCTACCAAAAGATGTCCAAGCTAGTTTCATTCTTCTGTTGATTTCTGAAAGTAAAGAGCCAGATTTATGTATTAATTGTCCCAGGTATACATACTCGTCTACAGTCTCAAGTGCAGTGTTGTTTATTATTACATCTTGGATATCCACTAGCTTGTTGAACATTGTTTTTGTTTTTGTTAAGTTCATTTTTAGGCCAACTTCATTGCTAGCTGCATTTAGGTTCCTTATGAGTTCTTGTAGTTATGCAGGATTATTAGCAATCAGAACGATGTCGTCTGCAAATCTTAGATGGCTGAGGTATTCTCCATCAATGGATATTTTTTTGTTCTGTCAGTTCATTTTGCTGAATATATTTTCTAGAGTTGCAGTAAAGAGCTTTGGTGATATTGCGTCTTCTTGTCGGACGTCTTTGTCGGACGCCTCTGGTAGTGGAAATTCTGGAGTATTTACATAAATTTTTACCTTAGTTTTTGCTTGTCTGTATATATTGGCTAAATTTTCTACGTACGGTTTGTCAATGCCTTGGTTGGTTTCAGCTTCTATTACTGCCTTGAGATATATAGAATCGAAAGCTTTCTCGAAATCTATTAAGGTTAATGCTAGCGGTAATTCATATTCTTTAACTCTACTCATTAGTTTTCGAAGTGTATGAATATGATCTATGGTACTGATCCACTTCTGAAGCCAGCTTGTTCTCTTGACTGTGCAGCATCTAATGCGTTTTTTAATCTGTTGTTGATGATCTTTGTGAATATTTTGTATACGATTGGTATTCTTAAGACTTAGTAGTTATTGATATCTTCTTTGCTACCTTTCTTATGCATGGGAATTAAATTTGTTGTATTTCAGTTGTCTGGTATGCATTTCGATCTTAGGCAGTTCGTAAATATGGCTGCTAAGATTTTCCAGGTTTTATTGCCAGCGTATTTAGGCAGTTCCACTGTTATGCCATCTATTACAGCTGCTTTACCGCTTTTCATTTTTGCAATTGCCGATTTTACTTCTTCCAGGAGGACTTCTGGTACATCTTCTTGGTTACTGATTACTTCTTCAAGTCTGTCAGGGGCTTTATATAGTACGCTGTAGAATTTAGTTACGAGTTGTATTATTTCATTTCCGTCTGTAATTATATAAAGTATAGGTAAAAGTTTATGGTCGGTATGGACCTTACGTGAGATGGAGTGAGAAACACCTGTTACAAAAAAAAGAGGTATATTAGGTCCGCCCTTTAAATCGCCTAAAATACATGAGTGGAAATAATAAAAAAGGGGAAATTCAACGTTGCCAAACTTATTGGTTTTATTTGACCTGTTTCTTTTTAGCATTTGAACAATGTTCTAATATAATCAAATTTGGGTGCAATGGATTTAAATGACAGCTTACTGTTTTTTATTGGGAACATGCCACAATTTTACTTTACAATAAGTGTAATTTAACATTTTGATTTCCACTTCGGAAATCGTTTTATATAAATGAAATTTATTATTGTTTAATATTTTAAGTACGATTTCCGAATTAAAAATCTAAACATCAAAATAAGCCTATTTTAAAGTCACATTGTGCCTTATTTCCAATAAAAATAATAAACTACATTATAACGATAACAATAAAAAAGTTTCATACAAAATTATTTGGCAACGTCGCGTCTCACGTCGTGAAAGTAGGGACCTTGTCTAAGGTAGGGACAGCTGAACCGGTATTCGACAGGCGATACCTAAGAAACTAGAGGTGGGACGTTGACATTTTTATCGTTAACGAAACTGAATCGTTTTTCGTAAACAAGTGACTAGTTGATTGTGACCAGTAGTTTCAAATAAGCGAGTACATAAACAAACCTAATGGATATTATCGTTTATGTGTATATTTATTGAAGTGAAAGAAACTAATAAAGGATTTTATTTTATATCTTAAAAAATAAACTAAACAAAACAAATAGTAAATCGTACTTTTTTGTGTAACGTAAATGTACATTTATATTACACGTTATTATTAAATTGCGAATCGTCTAAATTGACATTTAAAATTAAATCAGATTTTGAACATATATTCACATTTACAATATTTTATGAATATAGTGGTTAAGTTAGGATATACATGGCGATGGTTTTCCCACCATTGTAATGGACTCTCGATACAGGTGTAAGTTTAGATGAGTCATGTCCAATTAATTGATCAAAAATACTTAAGTCATCTTTGTCGATTTCTTTTTCTTGTACTGGTTGATTTTCAATAGTGCAATCTTCTTGTTCTTTAATTATAGAAGTAACCAGCTTCTTAACTCTTTCTTTTGTTTTTTTAGCTTCATTTTTATCAGAAAATCCCTGCACTTTAAATCGTGAATCCATAAATGATATTAGTAATTGTACTACGTCGGATAATATGGATGTAAGGTTACCGTTTGCTAAAATTTCATTGCCAGATTCTTGCAGGCAGCGTACCATAATAATCACTGAACTACCCTTCAAGTATTTTTGGCCACTCATTGTACTTGTTATTTCTTTAAAAGGCGGTAAAATTTGGGAAAGTTGAGAACAAATAATCCAGTCTTCATTATTTAGATTTGGTCTAAGTCTAAGTCTGTATAAACTAATACTAATGTGGAACGGATTGCCTCTTCTAACTCGGTCATTCTTTTTAACATGTAATAGGTGAAGTTCTACCTAGTTTCCACGTCTTGGATTGGCGGTTTGGGAAGTTTGTTATGTTGTAATTGATATTTAAAAGCCTTTCTGAAGATAGGTACTTTTTTTGAAATGTGGTTTTTGCCGAATTGTCGAAAAGAAGACTTTTTATTTTATCTATTTATACACGACAGCATTTAAGTGCGTCCTCCACCACTAAATTTTACGTATGAGCAAAACAAATTAAATGTTTTCATTCCAAAACATATTTAATAGCTTTGACCATATTTGAGGCATTATCAGTTACTGCAAAATGTACTTTTCGTTTTAGACCCCACTGATTAATAATTTTACTAATTTCAAAAGCGATGTTTTCTAAATTATGGTTTCCAGAAAAATGGCAGCAGCCTAATAAAACCGTTTTAAATTCTAAATTTTCGTTTAAATATTGTCCTGTTAATGCAATGTAACTCTCAGTTACTCCAGATGTCCAGAGGTCAGTAGTAAAACAGATATTTTCTACTTCTTTAACGACTTGTGATCTAATAATTTACTCAGTTTTGATATAACATTCCTGAAGTAATGAACCTGACAAAGTTTTTCTTGTTGGCGGTTTATTTTCAGGAATCCACCCTGCAAACTTGTTAAAAGCTCGTTTAGGTTTATTAAATCCATATCTATTTGTTTCTTTTGTTTTAAACTAATATTTCTATTAATGGAAGTATCCATCACCTTTTGACGCTTAAGTGGCGGTGGCAGTATGTCAGTACTTGTTTAATCATTGCAATATTCAGAAAGTGGACCATAAAAGCTGCATCTTCTACAAATGTGCATTTTTTTAAAATAAAATTATTATTATTCTACTAGGTCAATAATTTTGACTAAGAAAAAGAATTCTTAATTTACTATTTACAATAAATAAATCCTTTGACGAACTATCAATAAAGATTTGAAATCGAAAATGCAGATCAATCGTAAATCGAAACTCATTCATTAATCAGAATACCTAATTATTTTATTTTTAAGGTTAACCGATAGCCCGACTGTCCACTGTCCCGAAAGAGTCGCATGTCATTTTTAGTTTTGTAGTAGTCTCTCAGATCCACTAATCGTCCTCGTCGACGTAAAGTGTTCGTTGCTCCTCTGTTTACGTCTACACAAAACGTAGTTTTTTTAATCAACCATCAACTAGTTGGCTTGCCAGTAAGAAACCGTAGATTCGTAAATGACAAATAATGATTTAAAATGCAGGGATTTTCTGATAAAAATGAAGGTAAAAAAAAATAAAAGAAAGAGTTAAGAAGCTGGTTACTTCTATAAAAAAAAGAAAAAGAAGATTGTACTATTAAAGTACAAGAAAAAGAAACTGATAAAGATGACTTAAGTCTATGGTGTATTTATGATGAATTGGACATGACTCATCTAAACATACACCTGTATCGAGAGATATAAAAGAAGTCGACATGTATTTGTCTGATAATATATTACCCACAAAAAAATTCGAACGGAGATTGAAACTGTCCATTACAGTGGTGGAAAAACTATCGCCATGTGTATCCTAACTTAACCACTATATTCATAAAATATTGTAGTATTGTAACAAAATCTGTTCCTTGTGAACACATGTTCAAAATTTGGTTTAATTTTAAATAAAAGAAGAACAGGGTTAACAAGAAAAGTGGAAAAACTTATGTTTTTAAATGTCAATTTAGACGATTTGCGATTTAATATATTATTATTATTATTTAGGTATATTAGGATCGGAACCAGAGACATGTAAAATATATCTGATCGAAACTAATCGTCTCACTAATAGGCAATGGGCGTCAATGAGAAATATGGAGGGGAGACCAAAGGGGAAATATGATTTTTATCTTCGTCTATTCGCTGAAAATATGATTTTATATCTGTGTTAGATATCCTGTTAAATTTTACCATACCGACCATAAACTTTTACCTACACTGTATATATATATATATATATATATATATATATATATATATATATATATGTATATATAATATATATATATATATATATATATATATATATATATATATATATAGGATTTGATTCGATTAATTAGATTGATTTAAATTGAAACTACATTTATCCCATTAATTCGAGATTTCGTTGCGTTTATCTTTTTAACTTCATCAGGAACATACTACAAAATTAACTAATAATAAGATACAAACATTCATAATTTTAATACTCATGAAATGGTTGTGTCTTTTTTCTAAAGCAAATTATGTCAGAGCGAACCATATTGTACGACGAACAAGTCAGCACTAATTTCGATATTTTTCGTCGTTAGAGCCAACTAGTTTTGTTATCTACTCGAATAAGCTGTAATTGGATATGCTGTTATATTTAGCTATTTTGATTTTGAGAATTTCACTCAGCAGCTTGATTCTATTGTTAGTTAAGCTATTTACGTAGGGTAACTTCCTTAAATAAGTGAATATGTTGGTCTGTTATCACATTGCCCGTCATATAGGTCTGAGTTGTAAATTAGTTGCTTGAGAATTTTACTCGGATAGCCGTTATTCAAAAATATGTTGTATATTTTTAAATTCTTTCGTATAAAACTATCATTGTTAATGTGCAAAATTTGTTCTTCATCGCAACAACATTGTTTTGTTTTTGGTTTTTTGATTTTGATTTTTGAAATTCCACTCAGTAGCTTTAAAATTATTAGCAATGATTGTCGTCACGCTCTCATAGATGACGTCAAAAATAAAAAGGTATCATTACTAATAGTCTGTTTAAAAATAAAAATTGTCGGGTTTCAGGATTTTTCCTTATAGTCATATATATATATATATATATATATATATATATATATATATATATATATATATATATATATATATATATATATATATATTTATATATATATATATATATATATATATATATATATATATATATATATATATAATTCATAAAATGGAACGAGAAAACGTAAAAAAGAGACAGTAAAATGAGGAATTACAAATAGATTATCATTCCACATTTCGTTGTAATTAGTCAGGAGCATTCCATGATTCCGTGTAATATACATATAATATGAGACGACCTCTTTCTTGTATCCCCAGATTTTTTCTGATTCCTACATTTGCAGAAACCGTACATGTCGACCTTAGTTATGCAGGAGGAAGTAGAGAAAGAATGTCGAAATAAAGTAAATTGCAGGAATAGTAGTCCAAGGTAAAGGAGAGTCATTAGAGGTGCCTGGCGAGGACTCGCTGTCAGCGGCGGTTCTGGAAGAGGACAGGACACGCCGTGCATTTCGATTAGGACGGCAATTGATGATCTTTGGCGTGTATACTTGGGGGAATTTGAGGTGATATAGTTCGTTTGGTATTAAGGTAGATTGATAAAGTAAACAGATAAGACATGGCGGTTGGGGAAATAAAATTATGATATATATATATATATATATATATATATATATATATATATATATATATATATATATATATATATATATATATATATATATATATATATATATAGAAAAGATATTTAATCTTTGCAGATTAGTTAAATAGTAAACTCTTAAATATTGGAGAAATCTGCAAGAAAGACTCTAATGTGTATCAATTGTTTCGCCGAACGTTTTCGCCAAAGAGAATTAATTTGGCTTCTTTAGGGCTGAAAGAGAATAAATTATAATTAGCTACCATATATTATCTATTAAAACATTATTGATCTTACCGTAACTTAGAATTGTAGAGTTAGAATATTAAAAAACTTAGCTAGTAACATAGTGGTGTTTTTTGTTACTATGTGCAAAAAAAGTTTTTTGTAAGGTTTGAAATGTATGGTAGCTTTGAACTTGACACGTAAAGGCTTACCCAAGGTTAATCGAAAAACCCAATGTAACTACATTTAAAAGGAGGTAATTCTTTGAATTGTCAGCAATAACTAAATTTTTGATTTTTAGATAGTTTAAAAGTGAGGTTCTGTTTTAGCCAGAACGCAAGCGCTGACAACTTCATTGTTCTTATGAATCTTTATGTCGTTAAGGTTCATTGGTAAAAAACGAATGAATTTAAAACCCAGTATAGGGAAATATTATTTTGATTTACTTTATTTAATTATATTATATTGTTCATGTATTATTGCATCTTATTGAGATGTATCTAAGAAAAGCAAGGGAATGTTATATATTTTTTTGTGTTAATGAAAATTAATTATAAAGGTATGTTAGTTGTTAATGGATATATCAGTCGAGTTAGTTATCTGTGATATAGTATTGTTCTTGGTATCTGATTTAAGTAACAAGTGGTATATATCGCTTAGATTCTTGATATCACTCTTAACATTAATGGAGAAATCGTTAAGGAAAATATAAGACATTTCAATGAACTCTCTTTTAGATTTATTGTTCTCACGGTCGAGAATTGTGGTGTTAGTATAGTCCATGAGATGACCAGTGGAATGGACATGTTTGGCTAATGCACAACGGTCAGGGTGAAGTCGAGAATCACTTTTGTGTAGTGTAATACGTGATTTCAATAATTGAGATGTTTGACCGATGTAGGAATTGTTGCAAGAGAGACGTGGAATGTTGTAGACAATATTACTAAGCCTATCTATGGGAGTCTTATCTTTTATCTTAGAATAAAGATTATTAATTGTTAGGGCTGATCTACAAGCCACATTAAGTTTAATGTTGTTATTATTATTGCCAAAGCTATTTTCAACACTTTACAAAAACACATTAGAGTCTTTCTTGCAGATTTCCCCAATATTTAAGAGTTTACTATATATATATATATATATATATATATATATATATATATATATAAATAAATTAAGGATCACTAAGAAGAGTGGTGGGTTTTTTCGGTCAAAAGGTGGAGAAAAAAGACAAAGTTGATGGCTACCTCATCTGTTGGAAATTATAATTGATCTTCATCTGTGGCTGATTAACCATCCACAACGTTGACGATACATATATGAGTTTTTGGTTTGACCTCACTTGTTTTGTTTGTTTTTTCTTAGCCGATCAATGGGGGAAATTTGGTGTTATTAACCACCTTTCCTTTCATTTATTGGTTCCTTACAAGCAGGTTGTCACCCAAACTCATCCTATCATTTAAATAAACCGCTCTATCATTAGGGTTGGTATTTCACCTTGCTGTTCTGTCATAATTAATGATCTCAAGGTTCTTACTGTCTTTGACGTTGATGGCGTGATTGTCTTAATTGAACACCATTTTACCGGCAGCATTCAAGAAGCCAGGAGTGGTAATTTCATTATACATTAAATTATTCAATTTCAATATTAATTAATATAATAATGCTACCTAAAGTAAAATTAAATCATAACTATTGCTATATTGTTGGAAGTGCTTCTTTGATTTTCTTAGTTCTTCATTCTCTTTTTTAATGTTTTTTTAACTTATACATTTATATAAAAAAAAACAAAACCACATGTTCTTTTTGCTGTGCTTAGTTTAAACAAATTGTGAACTTATCAAGTTCAAATTATTGTTTTTACATCATAATCGTATAATGTCCATTTACTTAAGTGTCTTTACAACTTTGTTATCACAGACTGCTACATATCTTTTTAAGGTAACACATGTAACAACTTTTCCATGCTTGTGTGGTTTTTTCATATTGTTCTTTTTAGATGAACTGGTGATGCTTTCTGATTAAGAAAGCGAAACATCTTCAATAAATAGATGAAGTAGCCATCAACCTTGTCTTTTTTCTCCACCTTTTGACCGAAAAAACCCACCACTCTTCTGAGTGATCCTTAATTTATATTGGATTGACGGTCGTACTCCTTTTCTCGATATATATATATATATATATATATATATATATATATATATATATATATATATATATATATATATATATATATATATATATACATATATATACATATATATATACATATATATATACATATATATACATATATATATACATATATATATATATATATATATATATATTATATATATATAACTCTTTTGGATGGGTTGGAGTCAATAATAGGGCTATTGGTTAACTATTTTTTTAATCTCGAGCTTTCAATTGTGTTTACAATTATTATCAAGAGCTAAAAAAGACAAAATACTTACAAGGTTGAACTAAAAAGAAAAAACAATTTTTGTTAACTTACCAAATAAAAATTAGTTTGGTAAGTAAAAAATCACTGCTTACATGTTCAAAATATTTTATATAAAAATGTTTTGATCTAACAAATGTTTCTCCGAAAATTTCTATAATTTTGAAAACATTTTTTTAATATAAAAATAATTGAATTTATAAATAAGTTCAAATAGCAACCAATTACAAATAGCCTCAATGTCATAAATGCCAACATAATTCTCCATATATCTATCACATTCTTTCAGACATCTGTCAAGGGTGAATAAATCTTCTTCTTTTTGTTACTAAACAAAAAAGAATGTTTAAACGAAGTTTTACTTTTGACAATATAATTGTCAAAAATAAAAATTTTATGTTGGCATTTATGACATTGAGGCTATTTGTAATTGGTTGCTATTTGAACTTATTTATAAATTCAATTATTTTTATATTAAAAAAATGTTTTCAAAATTATAGAAATTTTCGGAGAAACATTTGTTAGATCAAAACATTTTTATATAAAATATTTTGAACATGTAAGCAGTGATTTTTTACTTACCAAACTAATTTTTATTTGGTAAGTTAACAAAAATTGTTTTTTCTTTTTAGTTCAACCTTGTAAGTATTTTGTCTTTTTTAGCTCTTGATAATAATTGTAAACACAATTGAAAGCTCGAGATTAAAAAAATAGTTAACCAATAGCCCTATTATTGACTCCAACCCATCCAAAACAGTTATATATTTGTTCCAAACGAGTCACAAGTACTTCTTTTTTCTTATTCTTGTAGAAAAATATGGGTTTTTTCGATGACATCCGAAACGATTATGGGCAATCTACAGTCAGAATTCTGAAGGATTGGACTAGAATTACCATCAAACTTGCTGCTTTACACAATCAGAAGACTTTTTTGTTGAAGTGTAGATCTAATGGATGTTTCCCTGGACATGTTACAAATGGCCTAGTTAATGTAAATTCCCTTTTACATCATCGGACTGGGAATATTCACCATGATGCTTGGAAATTATGTGACAGGTTTGGAAGAAATATTATTAATTTAGAAATTAAAATCGCTTTTGCTGATATAAACTTTTTTGAAAGAAAATTACATGAGTTACGTACCAAGGCCTACAATATCTTAAATTTCCACACATTTAATGAATTTAATCGTAGACAAAGAATTAAATACAACACAGAATTTCATAAAATCAAAAAAATACAAATTAATAAGTTCAATAAATTAAAAATAGAAGCTTTTGATAAGATAAAATTTCAAGAAAAATGGTTTAAAAATCTAACATCTATTCATTTTCCTTTTGAAATTAAAAAATTTTTAGCATTAGGACCTAAATTTTCTTTATGTCCTTCCAAATCTGATATTAGAGTTCCTAATTTACTTTCTGATATTGAATCAATAATCAGACCACTTAATGATAGTCAAAAGGATGTTGTTAGATCTAAATGTACAAACGTTATTACAAACTTTTTGCATAAAGAAGTCAAAGATCATTTTTTAAATAAATACTATATGCAAACTAAACTTTTTCTTAAAAACCATCCTGAAATTTATATTGTTAAAAGCGATAAAGGTAACGTAACTGTTGTAATGTACAAAGAGGATTATCTACAAAAAACTGGAGAACTCTTAAATGATACTAAGTATTACACTACACTTAGAAGGAGTCCTGTTTGTACTTTGCAACAAAAAGCAAATTGTCTAGTATCTAAATTAAACATAAAGAAATTTATTGATAATAAAAAAGCAAAAGAGCTCAAAATTTATAATTCTATTGCTCCACGGTTCTATGCTCTGCCAAAAATACATAAACCAACTTTATCTATGAGACCAATTGTTTCATCTTTATGCCCTCCTAATGGACCAATAGCACAGCTCCTCACTGACATCTTAACTAATGCTTATAATTTAAACAACAATTTTTACATTAAAGATTCATTTGATTTTAGTTCTTTCATTAATAATTTCCAATTACCACAAAATTATGTTTTAGTTAGTTTTGATGTAACATCTCTTTTTACTAATTTGCCTTTAGATTTAATCATAAGTAGTGTTGAAAAACATTGGAATGAGATTTCACAACACACTAATATTGACTTATTACATTTCAAAACACTTATCAACTTTGTTTTTGATTCTAATATTTTTATATTTAATGGTGTATTTTATAAACAAATTTTTGGTAGTCCTATGGGATCTAGTCTTTCACCCATTCTAAGTAGCTATGTCATGGATGATGTTATCAGTGATTGTATCAGTAATTGCACTTTTTTCATTCCTTTTATTAAGAGATATGTAGATGATTTAGTTTTGGCACTTCCTAAACACAAAATTCATGAAACAGTCAACATTTTCAACAGTCATAATCAGCATATACAATTCACAGTTGAGGAAGAGGTAGATAATTCTCTACCATTCCTTGACATGAGAATTGTAAGAAATACAGACAATATGTTGAAAACCAAATGGTTCAGAAAACCCATATGTAGTAATAGATTTATAAGCTATTACTCTCACCATCCAAATAAGATGAAAATGAACCTTATAACAGGATTAAAAGAACGTGTTTTAAAACTTTCTCATCCAGATTATCTACAGGAAGATCTTCAGTTATTAAAAAATATTCTAATTGAAAACTCTTATCCTCCAGATATGCTACATAGGATGCTTTTTTCTAATATTGGTAATATAAATAATTTAACACCATTTTTTGCTCAATCTCAAAACATTGTATCTAACAATCAGAACATCTATTATCATTCACTACCTTTTATACCATCATTAACACCTAAATTAATACAAACACTAAAGGTTATTGACAATATAAAAATAGCAACAAAGAACATCAAAACTATTTCATCTTTATATTCTAAAACTAAATATCCTATAGACAAATTTGAAAAAACGAATTTAGTATACAGCATTAGTTGTACTCAGTGTGAGGCTGAATATGTTGGTGAGACCGGAAGAAATCTTTCAAATCGCATTATTTCTCACAAAAGTGATTGCAGAATTAAAAAACCATCTTGTGCTTTGGCAGAACATGTAATCGATAAAGACCATATTATGGATTTTGATAACATTAAAATTTTATGTAGTGAAAGTAATAAATTTAAAAGGACTTTTTTGGAAATGGTTTGTATTAGCAAAAATGATAAGAGTTTAAACAAAAGATCTGAGATTCAAAATTTAAGTAAAATATATAATTATATTCTTTCTTTATGATTTATATATAAAAATTGTAAAATGTCATATTCAATTCTCCATATATCTATCACATTCTTTCAGACATCTGTCAAGGGTGAATAAATCTTCTTCTTTTTGTTACTAAACAAAAAAGAATGTTTAAACGAAGTTTTACTTTTGACAATATAATTGTCAAAAATAAAAATTTTATGTTGGCATTTATGACATTGAGGCTATTTGTAATTGGTTGCTATTTGAACTTATTTATAAATTCAATTATTTTTATATTAAAAAAATGTTTTCAAAATTATAGAAATTTTCGGAGAAACATTTGTTAGATCAAAACATTTTTATATAAAATATTTTGAACATGTAAGCAGTGATTTTTTACTTACCAAACTAATTTTTATTTGGTAAGTTAACAAAAATTGTTTTTTCTTTTTAGTTCAACCTTGTAAGTATTTTGTCTTTTTTAGCTCTTGATAATAATTGTAAACACAATTGAAAGCTCGAGATTAAAAAAATAGTTAACCAATAGCCCTATTATTGACTCCAACCCATCCAAAACAGTTATATATTTGTTCCAAACGAGTCACAAGTACTTCTTTTTTCTTATTCTTATATTATATATATATATATATATATATATATATATATATATATATATATATATATAAAGTAGTTAGGTATTATTGACTGACACGTTATGTAAAATAAAGTTTTATTTTGAGGTTGCAGTCATTAATAGGACAGGAAAGTAAAACTCTTTGTTCTTTATCAAGCTTTCGCAAAATTTATTTGCTTCTTCAGGATATGCTAAAATATGATATCAGTAAATACAATGAAATAAGAATTAAATAGCATTGTATAAAACTAGTATAAAAACTACAACATGAGGTTAATCCATTAAATTTTCAAATTTACAAAACATTAAAACATCAAAATTATATAGTAAGTACAATATTTTAATTTTATCTAATTTTGTATAATTTCATAATGACATTGATTATGTTGATGTTTGATTTATGTCAGAAAGACACTCGTTTCTGTTTATTATATTTTTTGTTATTGATAAGAACACCCTGAGATATACATCGTGAGAAGTGATAAAGGAAATGTGACTGTTGCAATGTACAAAGATGATTACTATAATAAAAGTTATGAACTTTTAAATAATCCTAAATATTATAAAAAATTACAGAACAATCCCACAAGTACCTTGCAACAAAAAGCTAACAAAATAGTTACCGAATTGAAAAATAAAAAAATGATTACCAAAGAAGAAGCCTCAACTCTCACTATATATAACTCTGTCACACCACGCTTTTATGCACAACCAAAAGTACATAAACCTAACTTAACAATGAGACCAATTGTATCTTCAATTAATTCACCAAACAGTAAATTAGCAAAATTTTTTAATGATATTCTTACAAGGTAACTTAATAACAAGATAACTTAGATAATAGTTTCTCTATACAAGATTCCTTTGAATTAAGTAATTTTATCAATAACTATCAACTACCAAATAATTATATAATAGTAAGCTTTGACGTTATATCTTTATTTACTAATTTACCACTACATATTATTAATGATAGTATAAACAGACATTGGGATGAAATCAAAATAATTTGCAAAATTAACAAAAAAACGTTCTTAAGCACTTTAGTATTCATTTTTGATTCTAATGTATTGATTTTTGATACTGCATTCTATAAACAAATTTTTGGCACACCTATGGGCTCAAGTATATCGTGTATATTATGTAATTATGTACTAGACGATTTAATAAGAGATTCTTTAAATAAGTTGCCCTTTCATATCCCATTTATCAAACGATTTGTGGATGACTTAATACTTGCTTTACCTGCAAACAAAATAAATGAAACTTTACAAACTTTTAATAATTATAGTGAACATTTACAATTTACATGTGAAAAAGAAATAGAAAATGGCATCCCATATCTTGACATAAAAATCAAACGTAATGCACAAGATGTATTAAGCACTGAATGGTACATAAAACCTATATTTAGTAACAGATTTATTAATTATCATTCACAACATCCACCTCATATGAAAATAAATTTGATATTGGCTTTAAAAAACAGAATAGTCAAATTATCACACATCAATAACATCAACAAAGGGTTATTAGAACTTAAAGACATTTTATTAGAGAATTCATACCCAATTAAAATAATTAACAAATTTTTATTTAACAATCCTAATAATAGAATGATTGACATGAATCAAACAAGAGAACCAAATCAACAAATCGTGCAATCTCAATTTACTTTCACATCACTACCTTACATACCAACATTAACACCCAAACTAACTAAAGTCTTTGCTAACTATTCTGATATTAAAATTGCAACTAAAAATGTTAAAACATTAGCATCATTGTATACAAAAGCTAAATCACCTATTAGCATTATGGAAAGCTCAAATGTAGTTTATATAATACCGTGCGAAAATTGTGATAAGTCATACATCGGACACACATCTAGAAATCTAATAGGCAGACTGACATCACATAAAAGTGACCTTAGAAATAATAAAAATACGTGTGCATTAATAGATCATTACTAATATATTAAGACCTGAAAACCAATTAAATAAAAGAGAATTCTTAGAAATGGTATGCATAAATAAATATCAATGCGTTAGTAAAAAAACTGATATTGATAAACTAAGTAATATCTATAATTACATTCTGTCTTACGAAAATTAATACTATAATTTTCTAATATTAGATTTTCTGACTATAAATACTATAATGTTAAAAAATTTAAATATTCATATTTGGCGCCACTTTATACGTAACCATAATAACAATCAAGAGCTAGTTATCAATAACAAAAAATATAATAAACAGAAACGAGTGTCTTTCTGACATAAATCAAACATCAACATAATCAATGTTATTATGAAATTATACAAAATTAGATAAAATTAAAATATTGTACTTACTATATAATTTTGATAAGTTTTAATGTTTTGTAAATTTGAAAATTTAATGGATTAACCTCATGTTGTAAGTGTTTATACTAGTTTTATACAATGCTATTTAATTCTTATTTCATTGTATTTACTGATATCATATTTTAGCATATCCTGAAGAAGCAAATAAATTTTGCGAAAGCTTGATAAAGAACAAAGAGTTTTACTTTCCTGCCCTATTAATGACTGCAACCTCAAAATAAAACTTTATTTTATATATATATATATATATATATATATATATATATATATATATATATATATATATATATATATATATATATATATATATAAAGAAAGTCAAAGACAGTAACGGGTTACTGGTAAACACAGACGGTTAAAGATAACCGGGAACGACCCAATACTAAGAAAGCAATAAAAAACGGGTGCTTCTAAGTGAGTGTCTTTTATTAAGAGTCAAGCTTTCGCCACATAATTTTGGGCTTCATCAGAACTTGCTGTAATGGAAAAACATTCTTTACAATATCATAATTAGAGATGTTATTTTAATCTTACCTTAATATGGAGCAGCCTGAGTATACAAGCTGATGTTGCACGCCATTTTGATCTGTCTTGGAGCGTTATTTCGTAATAATGGACTCGATATGAACAATTTGGTAATACCCTGAACGATATGGAGGTCGTCAACATGCAACTACTTATCTACAGGATCGGTAAGATTAGCTCGTCGAAATGTGCATATAACTACACGTGAACTCTGTCGGGTTTTAGAAAGTACCAATAACATTATTGTATGTAATCAAACTTTGAGAAATAGATTACATGAAGCAGGTCTGCACGCCAGACTTTCATTGAGGGTTACCATGTAACGTCATGTAAATCGTAGACTCAGATTAAGGTGAGCAAAATAACATCTCAATTGGAGCTTACAAGAATAGAATTTTGTGTTATTTACAGAAAAAGCTGGGTTTTCTTTCTATCCTGATTTAAGAAAAGTGAAAGTTTCGAGAGGACCTGGTTGACAGAGACATAGGCATGTACAAGGTGTTCGTTTATATAGTGGTCTACAAGTTGTGATGTGGGCTGTAATAATTGTTTATAGTTTTTGTTGAAAGGCACTTTGAATCACTATCAATAGATAAATCGTATCTTAGAACCTGTTGTCCTTCTATTTGCCACTGTTTACAAGCGGGATAATGCATACTGCAGCAACAGTAAGAGGTTGGTTTTATAATGAACATGTTACACTATTACCTTAGCCAGCACAATTGCCAGATTTAAATCCCAGAATATCTGGTATTTGTTTCAGAGATCGATTGTTCCACATATGTATGTACAATGTTTATACTAGACAAGGTCTAAGATATCTTTTTACAAAGGAATGGATTATATTGCCTCAAAACAAAATCGATAATTTAATTTTAAGGCTGTCATGATGATGTCAAACCGTAATTAATGCTACTGGAGAAAACCAGATGATCAAACACATTTGTTGTTGGCTTTTTATGTTTTATATTGACTTTTATGTTAAAATTTTTCATTAAATTGGTTCACTTCGTAAGTTTGGTTTCATTATTTCCTTATGGAGTAATCATATTGCACTGAAATTAGGATAAATATTTATTGCTGACTAATCAGGCATTAGAACGGTATGTCATTTTCTTGTCTTATCTGGTGTATTGTTTTAAAAATTTTTTGATAAATCTGTAGTTTAGGTAATATAAAAAACTTAGTATATTTCTTTTGTTTCAAACCCTCTCAAGACATAACAATTATGTGAAATTTCCCGTAAAAAATCTACATTGAGTTGCAACCATCGATGTTTAATTTTTCACTCGGCCGCTTTTTCTCCCCTGATTCTCAACACTTCGCTACAAACGTAGACAAACAACCCTTATCCTTCGTTTTACCCCTGTCACGGTGCTCTCTTCTCTTTTCTTATTCGCACTATCGCTTTTAATTCTTTCAAGCGCCCACACCGAAGATAATCAATCCCTGTAGTACAGTGTTCTTTACAAGAATCAAAAATTGCTGAAGGTTACATATAAAAAGAACATCAAGAAATATTTTTTGTGTTTAAATGATGGTTTCTGTGTATTATGGATTTTTTTTAGAATACAGTCACTTTTTTAATGATAACTTCTAGACATTTGATTTAACTTAAAACTTCGCAAATTTAAACATTTTTAAGTTTGTGTTTTGTCATGTTTGCTTTATTTGTTTAATTTGCTTTTTAAGTATTTATTATATAAAAAAAAATTGCAATTTGTTCACAGCTGTGAACTGATCGAACACAACTAATTCGATTTCTAAGGGGTATTCATCCCGGTTGATATTAATTTCGGGTTAATGATAAACTCAAAGCTAAAAATGCATCCCCGTGTTTATTTACAGATTTCTGTTATTCTGGTGTAGATTGATGTTATTTTATTATTGAAGTTATGCGAACGGCAATCAGGGTTTGTTAGGAGAGCTGGGGTCGTGGATAAGTAAATAACAAGGAGTCGGATTGGGGCAACTACAAAAATATGAAACAAAAGGTCATGAATCTCTTGGGACAAACAAAACAAAAAGAAACAGGAAACACCTCTAGTAATTTTAAAAGGGCGCCACCTCGAGGTGCCTAATTATAACCATTACAACCGCTAGTTGTAACTATCGAAGTAATAATTAAAAATGCAAAACAGATCTTTTTCAAATGAAACTCAAAAAAGGGTTAGTTAAAAAAATAAACAAAATGTTAAAAAAAAATTTAACGTTTATTGTGTCTTACCACAAACAGTTACAAAATAGACAAAAAAATTTACTATATGAATAGTTATCAAGTACAAAAATATACAGAAAAACTTACATGTGTCCTATCTGTGTACAATGGGGAATTGCTACAAAAACTTTCAAACTATTATTACATGGAGGTTAACCTTTTTTTTAAACAAAACAAATTAATATCAAAAATAATAAAACGAGCTGTCATAAGTTAACATTAAATTTAAAAAAAAAACTGAACAAATAAATTGACAGCTAAAGTCAAACCCTAAAATTTTACAATTTATTATTTATTACAAATCCTTTTTTGCTATGAAAGCAAATTATTATTATTAAAAATATGTCTGTCTTTACTTTCAAATTTGAAAGTTACCTGGATTTCACAAAAACACTAAGTTCCTGAGGTTGGAAAGTTAAACTCTCTGGACACGAACACACGAACAAAAGGACTGCATCTCACACTGCGAATTGAACCGACCATTTGAGGCCGAAGCCGGCACTGAACACAAAACTTCTGCCTCCTAAAGAACAGGAACAGGTAGAAAGACGGCATACACATTTACACATTAATTTGCTACGATTAACTGCTACTAAAATTGTTTTCCATAACGCAAGACGAAGATTTCCCTGAAAAGGGACAAAAACAGAAAACTACAAATTCGACGTGAATTTTTACATAACGCTGTAGCCTATCACTTTTGAATTGACCGCAGCTCCAGCGAGAGTGATGAAATTATCTTTAAAATTCATTCGCACAATCTTGGTATAAACAAAATGTATAAACTGGAATATTTATTTGAAACGCAGAATCGGGCGGTTTGAACAAAGAAATCTCGAGGAACATACGCAGCTGCGAAACAAATTATCAACTCTAAGATGGTTTATATTAACTCGAGCCGACCTAAGAAGGAATTGAAATATATTTCGGGTATTTTAACTTAAAAAATACGAACTAAGAAACATGGAAAAAATTCTTCGTTATTATAATGCATATATGAGGGGATTTCAATTTATTACATATACTAGGGGATTTCAAGAAATTTACGAATGCTACAAAATACGGTGCTGTTTAAAATGTCTAAGAACGAATATTCTGCAGCAATTGAAAACTGTCCAAGGAAAAGAAAAGGTTTTGGTCTAATTAGAAAACGATAGATTTTTGGTTTATTTTCTACATTCGTGTTATTTAAGTTCCTTTTGAAATTCACCTTTGGTAATTTTGGTAAATAATTATTTGTGATTATTACTTATTATAATATATTATATTATGTTCCTGATTACTTATTGTCATGTTAAGGGTAAGCATTAAGAATCCCTGTATTTGTAGAATTTTCCAGCTATTAAATGTGTGGTGTAATATCATTGCACAACACGTAGTCAGCAGATATTTTGTAGTACTTGTTTACGAGATAGTATAAATAGTAAACGTATCTTACTATTTACCCCAGTCAAGAGAGAAAGAAAGCTTTTTTATTGTTACATTGCATGCTTACAATCTACTATATACACAGAGTAATAAGTAAATAGTCTGTAAGTAAATTAACGCGAGTTTGGTACCGTCCAGTGACGGCTCTCTAAGTATTATTGCGGTAGGTCTTCTGGCCATAATCTCTTCAATCTTCTTTCAGCAAGCGATTGGGTAAATAAATTATTTATCAGTTCGTTGGTGTGATCAGTGGTGCTATTTTTATGTTATTGAATGATTCTTTATTATGTCCCTAAGTAGTGAGATGTCCAAATTATCGCAAAGTATTTGGTTAGATATGTACCACGGAGCTTTACTTGTCATACGAGTGTTTTGAATTGGAATGTTTGAAGTATCTTCGTATTTGAAGGTTAACTGTAGCCCCATAGTTCTATTTCATATGTCCAAACTGGTATGTCCAAAGCTTTCTACAGAAGCAGTTTATTTTCAAGAGATAACTGAAACCTTTTATTAAATAGCCAGTTCATATTTTTTAGTTTAAAATCTAGTTGTTTCCAATTAGTTTTAATGTGCGTTTTCCATGTAAATTTGCCATCCAGATGCAATCTTAAGCTTTTGATAACTGTGGACAACTGTGAAACTTGTGGACATGTAGATTTTCTTATTGTAAAAGTAATTTGTACTGATTTTATGGCATTAGCATTTATCTTCCATCGCTTAAGCCTGTTTTGTAATTGGTCTAAACGATTTTGTACTGTCTGTGATGCTACATTAGGGTCAATATACACTGCTAACATTCCCTTGTAATCGGTAAAAGTAGCCAAGAAGGTATCATTGCTGGTTGGAACGTTCGTTGTAAATATCAGATACAGAAATGGGCCCAGATCGCTACTTTGAGGTACGTCGGATTAAATGATGTGGTAACTTGAGTAGTCAATATAAATTTGCTTGTGTTTCGGGCTTACCAGATTTCTGAATCATAGTTAAATTTAGATCTTCGTTTGGAGTCCGTTTAATTTTCAGTTCTTAATGTTGATATACAATGAAAACATGGTTTAAAAAAATTATACCTTACTTCCTATTGGTCATTGAAGGTCCTTTTTATGAAAGTGTGTTTTTGCACCAGCTTTTCATTGGGCCTACTTACAAGCGGATGGCATAAAAACTGTTTAAATTCTTATAAATATTTATAAGCTCAAAATTCAGCCCTTTTTTCAAACCGCTTTTTAATAATAACAAAAATAAAATATTAAAGTTGTTTAAACACAAAACCCTAAAGCCTCTAAACCCTAAATCTGAAGCCACAAAGAATCGATTGTACTGTACAAAATATCTGTAGGGTCACTGTTTGGGCAAATGCAGTTATTTAAATACTTGTTTTCCGGGATAGACAAATTCATAAACTATTTGGTCGACCTTAGCACATCTTAATAACTTAATAACTGCCACAATTTTCAGTAAATAATTATATTCCATGTCGTTATGCAACAAAGTTATTATTATTTATAAATTACTGTAAAAATATCGGTTTTTGGAATTATCTGGGTCATTTGTTTATATATTATAATTTGGAAACTCAATATTAAAGAACTTTTTATGATTTAAAACTTTTATTTTAATCATTTTTTTTCTATAACGTATAAGAAATATTGTGTAGGCAAAAAAATATTATTTTTACTTTGTAAAATTGTTAAAAAAAAAACAAAACAAAATCAGCTGTACGCCTCAACGGATTTTTCATCAGCTACCTCTTATATAAGTCTACAAAGTAAATACGACGACTTCAACGTGCATAAAAAGGTAAGATAAATTACAGACAAATATAAAAACAGAAGAATAACTAAACTTTTTAATACTTAACAACGGAGAGGTAAACGTGGACAAAGAGAGTATTGATAATACGTGGATAAATTACATACGAAATTTATTTTTTTATGAGACGGAGAACCAGTCTCCAATACCTACGGAAACAGAACAATCTATACTAGTGGCAGAAATAAGAGCAGCCATAATATCACTAAAAGAAGAGAGAGCTCCAGTACCAGACAAAGTACAGTGTGAATTTCCTAAACTTCTTGATAATTAATCTTTAAGAATACTATGTAAAATCTTTAATAATATCTATGACGTTGGCAGTATTCCAAAAGATTTGCCAGTTTCAGAATTTATTACGTTACCAAAGAAACAGGGAGCGAAATAGTATGGAGAATATAGGCTGATAAGTCTAATGAGCCATACACTAAAACTTTTTCTTAAAATTATACATCGCAGAATATACAAGCTATGCAAATACTACAAGACATACAGTTTGGATTCATGAAAGACGTAGGTACGAGAGATGCACTGTTTATTCTACAGGCATTATTGCAAAGATGCAGAGATATGATTTCCGATATCTACACCTGCTTTGTGGACACAGTTTAATACTGAAAAATGATGGATGTTCTAACAAAAGTTCAAATAGATGATAAAGACCGGCGTATAATACAAAATTATACTGGGACCAATCAACCACAATAAGAACAAATCTTGAAGATGAACCGACGTAAGCGATCCAGATTCTGCGAAGCGTTAGACAAGGATGTATACTTTCACCCATATTATTTAACCTATATTCAGAGCAAATATTTAGTAAAGCCTTGGAAAATTGTGAACATGGAATCCATTTAAATGGAGAACGTCTAAACAACATCCGCTATGCAGATGACACCGTTATTTTTGCTGACAGTTTAAACAGTTTTCTAATAAACAAAGAAAATTAAGTAAGTGAAAGATTTGGACTACAAGTAAACATATCAAAAACTAAATTAATGGTCATCAGCAAAAATAAAATTAGAGACGTCCAACTGCTTATTAAGAGTACACCAGTGGACCGAGTAAAACAGTTTACCTATCTTGGAACAATAGTAAACGAACAAGGGAATGTCTCATGAGAAGTAAAATGTAGAATAGAGAAGGCTAGGAGTACATTCAACAACATGACCAAGTTCTTTAAAAACGACAACTTTAATCTGGAGATAAAAATATGGCTCCTACGATCTTATATCTTCTTGATATTTCACTACGGAGTTGAATCCTGGACACTTACTGAAGCGATGGAGAAAAAACTTAAAGCCTTCGAGATGTGGCTATACAAAAGAATCCTAAGGATATCATGGACAGACAAGATAACCAGAAGACTGTACTACGAATATTAGGAAAAGAAAGGGAAGTGATGTATACGATTAAAAGGAGAAAGTTAGAATATCTCGGACACATAATGAGAAACAGGACTATATATAAATAACTGAAAATAACCCTTCAAGGCAAAGTATTCGGAAAGCAAGGCATTGGAAGAATATCATGGTTAAAAAACCTGAGAAAATGGTTCCCCACAACAATAACTAATCTATTTAAAGCATCAGTTAATAAAATAATTATGGTCAGAATGATCGCCAATATTCGAAACGAATAGTCACCAGAAGAAGAAGACCTCTTATATACGTTTTAGAACCTTCGTATAAGATTTTTATGGGAAATCGATGATTTTTTCACAGATAGATTGGTCTAACTGTAATCGACCCTAAACTTACTACAGGAGTGTCTCCAACGAATGGTAGGACGTATCTGTGTAAATTAATTTTTATACTTTTAACCTTCTATGACAAATTTAGAGAATTCAACAGGGTGATATATACTTATTAAGTTTTTAATTTATTTATTTAATTTATTGAATGGTAAAGATTAGATAAACAACTAAATAAATATTTTTTTTACATTGACTTGTATTTTTATTTTTAATATAATAGTGCAAACTTTTTTTTTTGCCTTATTAAACTAATTTTTCCCTGTACCTATTAAAACAACTATGACATATGTATCCGCCACGAATAAACCAGCTAGATCGATTTTTCGGTCGTCGTTCTCGATTTTTCACTTGGGATCAGATTTCCTTAGAACATTTATATTCTATTGTATTTTCACTTACAATCAGAGTTCTTGAGATCCCTTGAGATTTTATCTGATAACCTGAGTGAAAATAGCATCTTGGATGGCTCGAGAAATCACTTCAGCCTTCTTGAAAAAACTTTATTATTATTAATAAGACGAATCAGATGCTATTATTACGTGTTTTTGCTGAAAAGACGAGCTAGGGTTTTATCTTAGCACGGGCGTTTGTAAACGGATTAAGTACAGTAGAAATTTTTTTTTTCTTGAAAATGTAAGTTTTATAAACTGGTTTATTCAATAATCTTCACAGGACTGTCCAATGATCTTCTGTAGATATTGTATTAATATTAGGCCAATATTATATATTTTGGTTACACGCAAGTTTTTAATTAGGTAAAAAGATTATTTTAAGCAAACTATTCGATCACTTTAAGCTAACAAATTTAAAGTCAGGCAATATAATGCAATTAGGATATTTAATTACTTTGTAGTATTTTCGTTTCACCCCTTATATCATTAAAAACCGAAAAAAATTGTTAATCTTTTTGCGTCTTTGAGATTGATAATCTAAACATTTTAAAATCTTTATAATAAACAAATTGCTTTTTCACTTGATCTTGGTCCACCTAGATATTTACGCAGGTCACTTCTCGGTGGACCGCCATGAGAGCGATCGTTTTCATTTTAAAAGTCCGAATTTGGTCATCGGGACTTCGATATTGGCAGCTGTAGAAGAGCAATGGCAGCCACTGAGGAAGAAGGCTGCTTTTCGTAAAGTTTTGAAAAAACCTGCAAAGCTTCGCTTAATTCTATGTGTCTATGAGAAAAAGTATTTTACCTTAAAATGCAGTATGGCATTTTTTGTAAAGTCAATTGATCACCGTTTGTTATAAGCTGTATCATATGTCAAGGGATTTGATAACAGTGTCTGAGAGCTAAGTAATCCCATATGGTTTTAAGTGGAAAACAAGTAGCCTAGTTTAAAGTATCACATATTGTTATAATCCAGGATAACCTATAGTCGTTTTGGTATTTGACTTGATTTCTCCCAGGATTTGTCCAGCCTTTATTTTGTGCTATAACTAGCTAATAACTAGCCAGTGAAGCAAGTAGTTTTCTTAAACTTTTTTAAATAAACATCTATCTATAATACAATACGATTTGCTTTCATAACAATTAATAAAGTGTATAAATAAATATAAGTTTTATGTATTAGCTAATTGTCATACTTTAGTTTCTTTTAAACAAGATTAACCTTTAATAATAATTCAGAAAAGTTTGGTAGTTCATTTCGACATATGACAGTTGGTACATCTTTTTCTGCCATTTTGTACATCTAATTTTGTTTTGTTATTAGAAGGTTTATTGTCATGTTTTTTGATAGATTTAAAATATTTTTTGTAATAACTGTTTATGTGAAATAAAAGTAAACATGTTATTTTTTCACTTTAAATTAGGAGTTTAAAAAAATGTTTTCAGTAGAGAGTAAATAGCGGATTTTCTGCGAAGGAGGAGAAACTGACCCTAATTTGCATACACCTGCCCCTAATTAGCATACACCTGTCCTATTTTGCATACACCTGTCCTAATTTGCATACACATGTCCCTAATTTGCATACATCTGCCCTATAATTAGCACCTGTCCCAATTTGCGTACACCTGCCCTCTAATTAGCACCTGTCCCTAATTTGCATACACCTGCCCTCTAATTAGCACCTGTCCCTAATATGCATACAGCTGTCCCCCATGTGCTCGCTAATTTGCATACACTTGCCTGCTCGTTAATTTGCATACTTATGTCCCTAATTACCATGTGCTCGCTTATTTGCATACAGTTGTCCCCCATGTGCTCGCTTATTTGCATACACCTGCTTAGTCTTCAATTTGCATAAACCTACACCTGTTGTCCTCCCTCAATTACCAAACACACGCGTGCTCTTAAATTTACATACACCTGCCACCCCACTATTTGAACACATGCAAAGGGGTATAAGAAGCCTTGTTTTATAATGTTATACAATACCAATTGAAAGAAAAGGTGGCACTTTCATTATTGCCTGCTGCACAAGTTATCTATAAGTACCTCTATAGAACTACTCACAGAAAGACACGGTTTACTTATTGCTAGTTGCATTTGTGCATATATTACTACAAATAATTCTCTTCGTATCCACATTCATTGATACTAGCATGAGTAGTTAATTATTGAAATTGGAAGAAAAGGTACCACTTCAATTATTGCAGGCTGCAAAATTTATTTACTTACCCATATAACAAAATATTACTTGAAAGACAAGGTTTATTTATTGGGAGTTGCATCTGTACCAGTACACAATATTAATTGAAAACAAATGACCCTGCACCTTGAGACACATCTGAACAAGGACAAAGTGTATAAAAAATTAATATGTGTTCTTATAGCTGTAGAGTGGCAAATTCTTTGTTAAATACAGTAAATATTAGTGACAAGAATAAATAAACAATGTTTTTTATGAAAGTATTTTTTTTATAAATTAATAATTTTTGGCTGGGTATTCTTGAAACTTTCATGAACCAGATATGAGGCTTTTCGGCAATCCTACATTAATTCCATAGGTATACCATGGCTTTATTATTTTAATAGAGAAAATGTTTTTAAAAATCTCTGTTTTAAAAATTAATAATTTTTGCGTGGGTTACCTTTTAAGGACAACTTTAGAAATCCTGAATATATGTATACCATTGGCGTACCATATACTGGGTTATTTTGAAACTTGATTCAAATGGGATTTTTCAGCAGAAGTTGTCTTTTAAGGACAACTTTAGAACCATTTAGTAATTCTGAATATCCTACTAGTCTACAGTATACTGGGTTATTTTTGATACTTAAATGAATGGGGATTTTTTTATTTTATTATTTGAGTTGGTTTACTTTTAAAACCTTTTCAGTTGTATATTTAAGAGCAAATTAAAGAGCAGGTAGGCGTATGCAAATTAGGGACAGGTGCTAATTAGAACTCAGGAGTATGCAAATTAGGGGCAGGTGCTAATTAGAGGGCAGGTGTATGCAAGCTAAGGACAGGTGTATGCAAATTAGGGGAAGGCGTATGCAAATTAGGGACAGGTGTATGCTAATTAGGGACATGTATATGCAAATTAGGGACAGGTGCTCCTCCTCCGCAGAAAATCCGCTATTTACTCCCTACTGTTTTCTTTTAAAAAGGTAAACACCCTTAAATTTTTTTAGGAAAAAAACCACTAAACCTTTTTTTCTAAGAAGCAAGAGAATTTTTTAAACGGCGTCTTAATTTTAAATAGTTTAGAAATCTTCTTGTTTAGTGTTGCCCAGGACATCTCTGTAAGTATTTCTTGATTTCTTTTTGGTAGTTAGTTCTTCCAGTCCTCCCAATAAGGTCACCTCTATCCACGCAAACATTTAAATTTTTTGCTTAGCCTATCTCCAAGCCCAGTAATTCTTTAGTCCCCACTTTTAGCCCCCAATAAGCAAATAATATTGTTACAACTTTCATTCCTAACGGGTAGCTATAGTACATTACATGAATTTGTGACTATTTTGAATTAGGGATGAAAGCTTTAACTTAAACGGTCCACTATGTTGAGAAAGTTAATAGCAAATTCTACCAATATTTAAGTCACTGAACTCTCTAAGTAGTAGTAAGTTTTACTGAAAATAAAAAAAAAACAATTACATTAAAAATTTTTCTTAATGAAAAAATAAAAACATATTACCTTACAGTGTAATTAAGAATAAGATCCATACTCATAATCAGTGTCGTCGGTATCTTTATTTGCATTGTAAATAGATAGTAATTGATAAAATAATGACTGGGTTAATTGCTTCGATTCCATTTTCACGCATCCAACATTCTTCTATTAATTTTTCACATTTCTGCTCACTTTTTCTGAGAGTGCAGCAGTAGCAGTATGTAGCTATCATAATGAATTTCTAAAATAAAAAAATTAAACAATGCAATCAATGTAATGAGGGGACTTAAAACTGATATACTAGACCTGATAACTAAGGATTTCCCCGTGACATTTATTGATAAAGGTATCTAACAACTGATTTTGACAAATTTGATAAGAACAATATGCAATAAAGAAAATATGCAAAAGATTGAACTTCATTTTTTACGTATAAACAATATAAACAGAGTCCACCTTGATATTTGGCAATATTTATTAGATTTTGTGAAAATGCTAAAACAAGTCGATTTTTATTCTAACGAGGTCATGTTTTAGCGATATAGATATCTGTCAAGTGTCAACTCCCTCCCTTCCAGCACCTCAACCAATAAATTTTAAATAAAAAATATACCATGTGTGACACATTGTAAGACAGGTATTTTGCTGCTTCAGACATCCTTATTTTTTTCGATATTAACTCTTTTCTTTTAAAAAAATATCAGTTTATTAAAAGTGTTACACCTTTTAAAAATTAAATGAAACGCCTATGTTTTGCTAGTGGCAACTTCCGGTCATGTCAAAAACTACATTAAAACGAAATTTTTGACAATAATAGGAAACTTTATCAAATGTAGCGTAAATAAAATGAATTAAATTTTAAGTTAAGAAATTCATAATTCCAAACAGTTTACTCATCAGCTATAACTATTTACTTAAATGTTTAAAATTATATCCACTAACGTCCATACAATTATAAAATCGCTGTTCGAAATTACAAAGAACATTGTTAAGCATTTTAGGGATTGCTGGACTACATTCATGTACTATTCGTTTTCTTAGTTCTTTAAATGAAGCTGGAATTGTAGGTATAAATCTCGCTTTTTAAATGACCCCATATAAAAAAGTTCAGGAGAGTTAAATCGGTGATCTTGCTCTCCATTTAATAAACCACTGATTTAACTCTTCTGAACTTCTTCATATGGGGTTATTTAAAAAGCAAGATTTATATCGACCATCCCAGCTTCATTGGAAGAACTAAGACAACGAATAGTGCATGAATGTAGTTAATAACCCCTAAAATGCTCCACAATGTTCTTTGTAATTCCTAACAGCGCCTTTATAATTGTATGGACGTTAATAGATATCATTTTGAACATTTAATGTAATTTTAATGTTTTAATGTAATTTTTGATATGACCGAAAGTTCACACTAGCAAAACATAGGCGTTACGTTTAGTTTTTTAAAGGTGTCACACTTTCAATAAACTGATATTTTTCACAAGAATAGAGTAAATATCGTAAAAATATATTTTGAAAATATGAAACCTTTTTCTTTTCTTTTCATTTATCTATTCTTTTCGCCGCTTCATACGCCTTGGCTGAGATTAGTGTTTCATCTAGCGTTGTGTAGTATTATAATTGGAGAGCTTGTATAATTTAAACATTCTGTAGTCCATCTATAAATACCTGTATAGCAATTTGTTCCAGAAAATCTGTAGGTGTCTGAGGGTATGCCAAATACGATAATCTTTTAATGTCGGCTTCAAATTTTAGCCGGCTTTCAGTACGATTTTGATTTCGAACTTCCAACTTACTTTAGAAAACCTGCTTTCGATGCCGCTAGCCATATCTGGCCTCTAAAGCTTGAACTAGATGCATCCTGGGGAAAAAATTGCAAGACGGTTGCTGCCGTCCCCGAAGCTACTACCAAGAAAGATGCCATTTTTTCTCAGTGCAGCTATTTGCTACATTGAAGCTCCTGATTGAAGTTACCCATGTTGTTTGGCCATCGAATGTGGGTGGTTTTAAAATTTTGCTAGTTAATATTGTACTTGGTTCAACTATGGAAGATGATAAAGCTGTTTGTTCAGATTCGACGTTAGTTATTGAAACAATATTAGATAAAGAAGTTTGAGTTTTTTTTCTCAACTATTCGTTCTAAATTAAATTTTAACTCGTTTTGTTGTTGTTTCATTATATTTTCATATCGCTCTATTGTTCTTATTTATCTATCCTACTATTATTTTGACTTACCTATAACTGAAATTTTTTGTAAATTTGAGATAAAGTATTCATGAGTTCTACTTCTTCTTTTCTACGCCTCTGTTCCTTTTCTTGTCTACTTTTCTCCTTCACCTCCCTACGCTTCTCCTTTTCCCCTTTCTCTTCTTGTCAACGCTTCTCCTTCTGATCTTCCACTTTAAAAACCATGCGGGGGTCCAGACGTATCAATTTCTTTATTAAATTCAACCTTGTATTTACCATTAACAATTATTGAATATTTTTGTGGTGATGACCTCCCGTTATCGCCAATTTTACACTTCTTTAAAATAACTTTATTAATATACTACTTTCCCTCGAACTGTCAACTTTATGTTGTATAAATCTCACCGAACTGTCAACAATATACAGGGTGTCCAGAAACTCTCCTGACAAACGAAAACCGTTGATTTATCAGATAATTTGAAGACAATTTAACCCAATTTACCTAGTCCGAAAATGCTTCATAAGAGAGTTAGAGCTCTTTGCAATTGCTCCTTGCAATTAACTTTTTTTAAATATCTCCATAACGCTGCTATTTAAATAAACGAAAATTATTACGATTATTTACCCACCAGAGTTGAATCGATTCCGTTAATTGCTAATTTCTAGTACCGGTCATAGGCGTCCGTTTTGGGTAGGTCAAAGGTTCTTTTAACGCATAACTTATTTTTCAATTTTAAGCATTTGTGATACTAGATTATTAGATTTTCGGATATTCTAGTACTAGAAGGTACTCTTATTTTAAGTCTATAGGACACAACATTTTCGAGAAAAATCGATTTAAAAATTTTTCGTTTATTCATCATGACAGTTAAATTAATATTTTTTGCATTAGTTGGCTTTGAAATGTTAACAGAAGTATATAATATATAATAATAGTCTCCCGTTTTATACAGCTGTCGCGGCTTTGGGAGTATAGCAGGGTAGTCTGCTATATCTAGGGCCTACGGTATACAAGGAAGGTAACATGGCCAGTGCTACGCTTCAACCGTCTATTATTACCCCTGGTTTTACCCAAGGTACTCATTTTTATTCAGGCTGAGTCGACCTGGGGCCTATAGACATTTTTAAAATGTCTAGATGTTCTTGCCGGCGGTGGTATTCGAACCCCGGACCACCGGCTTGCGAGTCAAGCATCCTACCGCTTGCGCTACGCAGGCCCAACAGAAGTATAACCTACGTTTTTTATTGTCAAATTGTTGTCAGTTCGTGAAGTTTCTCTTTTAGTTTTTACTTTATGGCACTCAAACACAACAATTTCAATTCAACAATAATGGTTGTAACGCTCGAGCAGTAACCTAGATACCCTGAAAAATTTCCCGATTAACAGAAACAAGTTCAGTGTTTCCAAAAAATTATGAAATAAGGCGACATAAAGATGTAACAGCAGCACATGAAGATGATATTTTTATGAAAGTTAAGGAAAATTTAGAAGTTAGCGTTCGAAGACTATCTGTTATGTATCCCATAATTTCAAAATCCTCCGCAGGAAATATCTTACACAACAAAAATTCATATCCTTTTCATTTAACAAAGTAACAAGCACTGCTACAAGGAAATTTTCTTTGTTTCCTTTTTTTTTCACAAAAATGGAATTTCTAATGTACATAATGCACCTTATTATTTGTACGTTCGTAACAATCCCGATGTTGTTTAAGAATTTAAGCATCAGCGTAGGTTTAGCATAAACGTCTCGATAGGAGTAGTTTTACGATTATCTACTTGGACCCGTGAAATTGCCTGCTCGTTTAAATGGTGTTGATTATTCACATTTCCTGCAAAATATTTTACCCGAGTTGTTAAATGTTGTACCTTTAAATATTTTGCAAAACTTATGGTTTCTACATGACGGCTGTCCGGCCAACTTTAGCAGAAATGTACGAGAAATTCTTGATTATAACTACGAAAGCCACTGGATTGGAAGGGGCGGTCCAGTTGCTTGGCCAGCAAGGTCGCCGGATTTGAATCCTGCGATTATTGTATTTGAGAATATATAAAAGAGACTAACGGTCATCACATTGAGCATCTTTTGTTACTATCTATCTTTGATACTTTTGCTCTTTGGTGTTACTCGTAGTTTCGTTGCATCGTAATAAATACTCTGTTTTTAAAATCCTTTAAATAAAATTTTATTTCAAATTGAATTTTTGCTTCTTTTCCAAGTTTTTTTTTACGAATTTTGTGCAGCATTTATTGAAACAAAACGAAAGTTATAAAATTATATAGGGTACCTATTAATTTAACTTTTATGACGAAAAAACGAAAAATTTTCAAATCGCTTTTTCTAGAAAACAGTTTATCCTACAGAGTTAAACTAAGAGTATCTTTTAGTATTAGAATACCTAAAAATTTAATAATCTAGTGTCACAAATGCTTAAAAGTTAAATACAAATAAGTTATGCGTTAAAATACCCGTTGACCTACTCAAAACTGACGCCTATGACCGGTACTAGAAATTCGCAGTTAATGGAATCAATTTAACTATGAAGGATAAATAATCGTACCAGTTTTCGTTTTTCTAAATAGAAGGGTTCTGAAGGTATTCGAAAAAAACTATTTACAAAGCTCCATCTTCAAAGAGTTCGAGCTCCCTTAGGAAGCATTTTCGGACTAGGTGATTGGGTTAAATCGTCTTAAGATTATCGTCAGGAGAGTTCTGGACACCCTGTATTTACTTTTTTATTCTCTATTTGTTATTTTAAACCGGTATTTTATTTATATTTTATGTTAAAACTATTAGAATAAACAGCTCAGCTCGTCCGCTACTGAGTTCAATATATTTCCTCTATTTTATAAGAAACCTGTCCAAATGAGAAATTTTTAGAACAAATTGCGAGAGCAAAGTTAAAAAAGAACTCATTGGAATTGCCGTCGGCGGAAACGACGATATGCCATGGCGTGCATGTCGGTTGTGGGGCAAATTCCAAGTGTTACGTCATAAAATATGGGCAACGGTATGATAAGATTTATTACTCGAAGCTGAGAGGATACGTCTTATTTGAAGTTTTTAAAAACGAACTGCGGTAAATCAAAAAGATTTTGTTGTAATTGTGAAAGAGTGGGTCTAGGGAATACAAATGTGAGTTAGAACGAAATGATGTAGATATATTTCGTTATAAATGGTTGCTTCAATAGATAATTGATGAAAATTCTATTTACCGAGAATTACTGTTTTCTAAAATGTTACAAAAATTATTAAATTTATTGCTATGAATGAGGTATTAAAAGGCATGGACAAAGCCTGAATCATACGTGATATAGTGACGATATAACTCTGATAGATGATCCAAAATATGTCTAAAAACTTTTTTTTTCGCTTATTTAGATGGCAAAGACTTATCTAGACAATCTTTGTTTTTCCGTAGCCAGATGAATTGCTGTGAAACTTTTTGTATTTGATTCACGAAAGTGTAAGGACAGTTTGTGAATAAAATTCATGGTGATAAAATAAAAATTGCATAAAAAATGCATTTCCAAAGTGCGTAGAAAATAAAAAATTTGCAACTAAGAAACTATCGACAGGAATAAGTTTAGATATCGAGCTACTTGGTGCCTAGGGTGGACCTCGTCTCCTGGAGTTTTGTGTTATTTTTATTTGAAATCAGTCGAATGTCATTACTTGAAAGGTTTTCGAGGTCACTAAATACAAATATTATGTCGACGATGATCCTCGAGTTATTTGATCCCAGGATGAACGTTATCTCATGTTATTTTCATTTGAAATCAGTCAAGTCATTACTCGGGTGGTTTTCGAGGTCGATGAACACGAATATTATCACAGCGATGATCTTCCAGCTACCTAGATTCCAATGTGGAACTATTCTCCTAGAGTTTTATGTTATTTTTATTCGAAATTAGTCAGAAGTCATTACTAGGGGAATTTTCAGGTTGCTGATCCCGAATATTACGACGTTGATAATCTCCAAGATATCTGGGGTCCAGCGTAGACCTCATCTCCTGAAATTATTTGTTAATTTGTATTTAAGATTGTTATTTACATAAAACTCTAGGAGATAAGGTTACCTTTGGTCCGAGATACCTTTAAGAACAACGCCGTCGTAATATTCGTGTTTAACAACCCCAAAACCCAATGAGTAATTACTTTAGATTAATTTCGACTCAAAGTAACGTAAAACTCTAAAAGAATACGTTCACCCTCCACTAGGTGGCTTGAGAACTGTCGCCTTTATAATATTCGTATTTAGCGATCTCAAAACCTCTAAATAATGACTTTCTTCTGATTTTGAATAAAATAACATAAAACTCTAGGAGATTAGGTCCACCTTGGGCACCAGGTAACTCGAGAATTATCGTCGTTATTATATTCGTACTCAGTGACCTCGGAAACTCCCGAGTAATGACTGTCGACTAATTTAGAATGAAATTAATACTCCAGCAGATCTATCCTGTACACCAGGTAGCTCGAGGGCCATCGTCGTTATCATATTCGTATTCAGCGACCTTGAAAACAGCCAGAGTAACAAAATTGAACTCATTGCTGTCGATATTTTCTGAGTTGAGCAAATTTGTTACTTTCTATGTACTTTCGAAATGCGTTTTCCTCGTGCACAAAATGCAATTTTTATTTTACCACGATGAATTTTGTTCGTCGAATCGAATGGCAAAAATTTGCACAGTTATTTATCTTACTGCGGAGAATTAGGACTTTTGGAACTTTCACTTAATAATACTCGTCATAAAAACCAAAGCATGTGATTCTCTCGTCAGTAATTTAATTCTAAATCATGAGGAAAATACACACTGCCGCGTGTATATTACACATGCTCATATACGTCGGCAGCAGGGTGCTGAAATCAATGAGCCTTTGATACACACTATTACGCTAAAAACGCTCATTGATTTCGGCACCTACTAAATTATAAGCCAGCTTTAAATTATGTATGCATAGTTTTTTCCAAATTTTTATTGCAATTAATATTTTAATAAATAATGCACACATTTGTTGCTATTGTATGTATTGTATGTATTTTTCAGATAACCAAATAAGCGACGCTTGAAACCCTAACCCAAGAAACAAATAAAACAAAAATTATAAAAAAACGCCGATAAATAAAAAACAAATACTTTTTTTTATTTATAAGTACAAACTAATTAACTACTAATAGTAATAACTATTTATCGTATTTATTTCTCTTGTGCAAGAGAACTAAAATTGGACTTGAGAGTTAGGCTGGCAAGGTATTATATTTTCTCGACTCTGCTTTATGGGATAGAAGCATGGACACTTAACGCGTCGACTGCTAAAAAGTTGGAAGCATTTGAAATGTGTGTGTATAGAAGAATCCTGAAGATATCATGGCCCGAGCATGTAACAAACAACGAAGTCATGAGAAGAATCAACAAAAGAATGGAAGTATTGGAAACCATCAAGACACGAAAGCTGCAATACCTGGGGCATGGTATGCGTAATGAGAGATACAACCTACTTCAATTGATTATACAAGGGAAAATCCAGGGCAAGAGAAGTGTAGGAAGAAGAAGAATCTCCTGGTTGCGTAACTTGAGGGAATGGTACGGATACACATTAATTGAACTATTCAGAGCAGCAGCATCTAAGATCAGAATGGCCATGATGATTGCCAACCTCCGTCGCGGAGATGGCACGTGAAGAAGAAGAAGATCGTATTTAGTATTATTATTATATGTAAAAGTATAGGTATATTTAAAACTAGACACAACAAAATAAGATATAATTTCAACTAGTGGTTTGTACCATGGCCCACGGCCTCTAGCATTAGGTTGTTTAAGATTTATATTTTTGGATAAATTTCTAGATCTTTTCATTCTTTTGTTTTTTTTGTATTTCTTCTACTAATGGAAGTTGGCTGTCAAATATTTTCCTGCCACTATTTCTTCTTTGTTTTGACAGCAATGTACAAAAGTCGAAAAATGCTGAAGGCGTTACTATTAACTCCGTCTTTTTATTGAATGTTGTAACGATAAGACTACCAAAGAAATTTGAAATACTATTATAAAATAATACTTCAATCAACTATGGGAGCTTATCGTCTATGCTTCGCCTAGCAAGCTTTTCTCAAGTGTGAATCTGTCTTGTCTTAAACTATGAATTGAACAATGAAAATTCAGGTGGTAACAAATAAAACAATGATTTAACTAATCATATTTATTCAACATAAAACAAAGCAAAAACAACCCTGCCTAGAGCTTTACAATAAATAAATTTAGATCTGATACTTATATGTTTCGGTTGCTTGTTTCTGCTAGGATGTTGCCTCCAGATTATGTGGGTAGGTCCTGTTGTTGCCTTCAGATCATGTGGGTAGGTCTTACCAACAGCTGCAGCTATTTTATAAATTCCATATTATTTTATTATTCCATATTCCATAAGACATTCCAGAAATTATCCAATAAATTATCCAATAAACCCAATAAACCCAAGAGATTTCTGCAGACGATAAAATAAACCTTATTACATATTACCTTCTTTTATAAGTTTCAATTACAGACAATACAGACAAAATAATATCCCCGCCACGTTTGAAAGCTGTTTGAGAGAATTGAAAATTTGTCAATTTCTCTACCCTTACTTATTTTTGCTAAACAAATTCGATCTTTAAGAGATGACATAGGGGAGTTTTTTTGATAGATTTTCTCAAATGTTTACAGAATGCACCTCCTTGGCCTACAGGATAGTCACACATTTCGATGTCGGCGTGCACTACATATACAAATGTATTATCAGACGAATGC
Source organism: Diabrotica undecimpunctata (assembly GCF_040954645.1). NCBI lineage: Eukaryota > Metazoa > Arthropoda > Insecta > Coleoptera > Chrysomelidae > Diabrotica > Diabrotica undecimpunctata. Next base: position 48,486,483 of record NC_092803.1, on the reverse strand, counting down.
CATACAAATGTATTGTCACGTGAAATGTGGAATTACTTAATTTATCGACCTGTAAACTCTTTGCTTTAATAGAAAATTGTCTATGTAGCAAATCTAAATTTATTTTATAACTTAGTACATATGTTCTTAAGCGTCTAACCTAATGTTGTTCCAGTTGGTTTGATACAAAACCAATAGTAGCCGCAGTATTAAAAGATTTGCTACGTTGAAAACCATTATCTTTGAAAATTCTTATCGACAATTCCACCATATTATTTGTATTATGCCCACGAGTGAAATACGATGATCTGTAGCATATAAACCATTCGGTTCTTCGGTCCCAGAAGTGTGTAAGGTGTTCTTGTTATAGCGGATATTTCAAAAGAATGTCATGTGATAAAAACTTTTTCATCAGCTCCTCACAAGCAGTAATATCTCTTTCAAAAATGATTTGGCGGAACATTAACATAATCGACTTCCGATGCATATTTTCAATATTATGAGTGGTATCCCAAAGCCACCGCCTCATTGCCTGACACACGTGAAAAGAACATAATAATAATTTTGATGAAGGGAATACTTTACTTAAAGCATTACGTTCGGCAACACTATCGTCTATCATAATTGCAGGTGGACGTTTATCGGAAAAACCACATTTTCTTTATCCAGTTTCTGCATTCACTTTCAAAGTCATCACCAAATTTTCTTTTTACTTCCACAGTATATTTATCTTTGTTTATCGCGTTGCCTAACAAAATCTTACACACTGGGTCAATACGCTTTAAAATGGACTTTATAGTTTCAGCATATTCCTCCTCCATTGTGATATGTAAGTAACAACATAAACGTGTACTTTACACTGACAATAATAACTACTAAAGTAACAGACAAAAACACGCGGCCTCGCGAAAGTAAGTACGATACAGATACCGCCAAATTTGATTACAGCCACCTTCATGTATGCATGGGTGCCGAAACCAATGAGCGTTTGTAGCGGAATAGTGTGTATCAAAGTATTTGTTGTTGTTTGTTTGAGTTTATATGACTACGGACACTAAATCCATTCGCCAATCTTACGTATCAAACTATCAAAGGCTCATTGATTTCAGCACCCTGGTGCTGACGTATAGGAGCATATGTAAATATGCTACTCGCGCACACACATTTTTTAAACGTCCTTTATATAAAAATCAACAAATCGAAAAGTTAATTTAATTTTTTTTAATTAATTACGATTGCGAAGTAATTAACGATAAAATAAAAGTATACTAACTTTCATATACAAGTATTGAACTCTAAAGTACTTATTGTTAATTTATTAATATTGCTCCATTCTAAAATGTTTAACCTTTTGCTACGAAAGTCATCTAACTACCGTTTTAAAAACACTTTACGTTGATGATTGATTACGTTTGGAGGAGTTCGTTCAAGACTCAACTCAATACTTGCAAACTCACTCATTTTTGATTATTTTTTAAGATATATGAAAGCGCGGAAATTTGTTTTTTATAAATATTAAAAAGATCTACCACTAAGTACAATCAAAATTAAATAAACGTGTTATACCTTTCGTTTTTACTTTGTCATCATAAAAGACACGAACTTGTTATTTTACTTGATGGTATACAGTAGATTAGGTAATCTTATAATCACATTTGTGTTTAAAGTTATTTAAAAAATGAAGAGCTCCCGGTATAGTCTACGTGTAATCTATTACATTAAATTTGCTCTAGTCTGAAGGCATTAAATGTTTGCTAAATGAAACCAAATTCTAATAGTTATAAATCAAGAAAGTTTTCAAGTTTGTCTCCTTATAGTTTTCGAGATCCAACGACGATTACACCAATCCCTGCTCTTGATTCCATCGCTAACTCTAACTTAGCTTCAAAGTTCGCGTAAAAGGAAAAAATGGGGAAGTCGTAATAAGTGAATATCATAAGACGGAAATGGGGTTCTTCGTATCGTACCCATAGACGGAGTTATAGGGTAAAACTGCGTTACATTTGTTTCAGTGGCGGCGTTAGACTAAAAATTATTTATTAATTAAGTAATAGACTCTGAAAATTATTTTGATTAGTATATATAATGTAAGAAATATATATTAAAAAAACCAACACCACGTTTTACTAACAATAACACTAACACCTAACACCAACTTATAACAAATAGAAGATGCGGATTCGGGCATCACACATACACACACACGCGTATAACTCAGTCCTGAAAGACACGTGTGTTCCAAGGGGACAGTGGGACCCACATGTCCTTGGATCAAACATACTTCATAATGGAGTGGTCCCTGTCTACGCCAATACTGTCTATCTAACCCCCAAGCCATATCACTACCTTTCCCCATCTAACCGGACCTAATGAATAGGGAGGCTTTGTACTGAACGTTACTTTGAATGTCCTGAATATTGGGACAGCCCCTGTTTTACTTTGTGTGATTAAGCCATTAGATTTAAGCTGTAGCTAAAGGAGCTTTTCTTCATATGAATTACCAAAGTTACTTGTTAATTGTCTTTGGACTTGTGTCCCAAAAATGTGTGTTACGTATAGAAAGCCACCTTAGTCAATGTTTCTCTGTCCAGATTGTGTGTGCTCAGTAACTTAGCTTCTTGAAGGGTCTTTAAGTAAAAGTGGCTGAAGGGCCTTTTGCCTGAAGGGCAGCTTTTCTGTGTGTTCTGTTGAATTACTATTCACTCGATATATTCGTTGTTGTTGCATGGCTGCTGTAACAGAAGGTTGTTAGTAACAGTTAAGAGAGAATAGTAATAGAGAGGAAGTAATAATGGATGGGGTGTGCATTTCTAGATGTATACAGCTATCATCACACACTCCGTTTTCTTTGGTATTTGTTTTTTGTATAGTTTAAATGGTTAGTGAAAATAAAAATAACTAAATTAAAAAATGATATATCAGATAGAATAAGTAATTATTTTTTTTTGTGAAGTAGGGTCGTTTTTATTTGTTTGTGGTGTTCTGTTACTGCGTACGTTCGAGTATGTACCGTCCTTTGGTTTTCAATAATTCATAGCTTATCAATTATCTTTATAGCCTACTCGGATGGTTTAGGATACTGTTAAATATCTCGTGTGCTCTTTCGTCTATTATTCTCAGGATTCCCTTTTGTTGCAAATCCCATTGGCAGGGTGCATCTAGATATTAGCAAACTACATTATCATTTATGTTTTGACCTAAATTTGGAGTAAATATATTTTCTAAATATTCTGCAAATATATTAGCTTTTTCATTGTCAGTCTGCGCCCAACTTCTGTCAGGTTTTCTTATTGGAGGAATTGGTAGTGTCGGTTTTTTGAACTTTTTAGTTACTCTCCATATAGATTGGTCATCTAGAGAGAGATTGTTAATATAAAAATGTAACCTGTCATTACAAGCTTGATTTAGCGCTAACGTTAGCTGGTGTAATAGCTGTGTCTTATCAAGTGGATTTCGAGACCTTTGCCATTTTGCTCAGGTTTTTTTTTCAGTTAGAATTTGTTTGATATGTAATGGCACATTGTTGTCTTCAGAATTACTCTTTTTACTTATAGGAGTAAATTCCCAAGCAGCGTTTTGTATTACAGCCGTTAGCCTTTGTACTATAAATTCCAGCTCATGGTGTTTTCAGTTATTCTCAGTTTGTTTTTTGTTAGGTAGTCTTAATGACTATTGATTGTATATTATAGCCGTGCTTAATGTTATTATTATGGGGCTATGGTCCAAACTTAGGTCAAAACTAGGCTCTATTTTTAAATGCGTGTTAGGTAAACCTTTAAATATTGCAAAATCTAGAAGATCTGGAATTTTATTATTATCTGCTGGCCAGTATATTGGTTGTCCTGTGTATAAGAAGAATGAATTGTTTTTCTGTAATGATCGATGTAGGTTTCTACCTTTCTTTGTAGTTAGTAGTGATTCCCATAGAGTATTTTTGGCATTCCAGTCGCCTGCTACCAGGAAGTGCGAGCCAAGGGTTTAAAAGAAACTATGATATTCTTCAACTAAGATATTATATCTAGGAGTTGAATAAATAGCTGCGGCGATCAATGGCTACAAGAAAGTTCCTATTCTGATTGAAGTGATCTAAATTTTAGGTGTGGAATAACTTTGTTAAATGTTATGTTTAACAGATGATCTAACTATGATTGCCGATCCTGCATGGGCTATTCCATCGGGATGGTGGATAAAACATGTTACGTAAAATGAAATTTTGGCAACTGTTTTATTAGTCGAATGACTCTATATGTATATATATATATATATATATATATATATATATATATATATATATATATATATATGTATATATATATATATATATATCTATATATATACATATATATTTAACTTTTAGAAATAACGTAATTTTTTGGATATGATTTGTTATGCCATTAGAATTCCTGGCCGCTATTCTTATTTGCTTAGCCAATAATTTGTTATTTGCTAATGACTGTTGTTAGCATGTTAAGGATCATGCTGTTTTTATATCTTTATTATTACTGTTTTCATTTTGTTTTTGGGAATTTCCTGAAGCGACTTGGGAATAACACTACCTTTATAGGTGGTTGGCTGTTGCACTGTGTTTTCTGGGTTGTACGCTGTATTGTATTCTGGGTATTTTTTATGCGTTTTATTTATATTATTTCTGTTTGTGTGTTTTACTAGGTCTATATATACAGTGCAACATAATCTGTTTTAATTGTTTATCCAATAAGATATGCATTTTTGTGTCTTTCGAAAAATGATTTATACGCATTTCTTGTTCTCTCAGTTTAAGCGGTGTTATATCATCTACTGCGCATATGGTGCAAAGTAAATTAAATGTTTCGGCCTGCTTCTAAAAATGAGAATAATTCTATATAATATGATACATTATTTAATAGAAAATAAATGGAATATCAACATAATCTTAAGCTTATATGGAGTGCTTTATAAATAACTTATTTATCGTAACGAATAATACTCAAACTTTACTATTTGTGGTTTTTGTAGTTACTCTATAAAATTATTTTTTCAGAAGAATAAAATTAAATCTTACACTTTATATTATTCATGATTTTCTGCTTGAACTAACAAAAGGCTATTGTCGCGATCAACTAAAATCGACTTCTGATAATGAAGTATCATTGCTGTCCTTCTTTTGCGTATAGTTTTCTAAGAACAAACATTTTGGGGAAAATTTATTTGGACTCTTTTGGTATCGCTTAATTTAATAATTGTTACAAAAATATAGCGCCTATTAGCATAAAGAAACATTGTCGAAATCCAATCTGTAAGTACTTGAATTATACTATATTTATATTAAAACCCATACAATTTATAATTTTTAAAATTTATTTTTAAATAAGTATTGTGTATATACTAACTATGAATATAAGTTAACACTAAATGACGCCTATGCTTATATTAATATTAATAAAATCAACAACTGGAAAGAATGGTATATTAATTCCAAAAGTGGATTGTATTATAAAACTATCCAAACAGAGATCCCATCTAAAAGCTGGTTTAGTGACTATCAAGGCAACAAGGTATTTATATCATATATATGTAGACTTAGGTTTGGCCACTCCTTAGTTCCACAACATAAACATAAAATAGGACTGTCAGACACAAACTGTTGTGAATGTGGAAAATTAGGATCCGCAGAACATATGATATTAGATTGTAAATTAAAAAAAAAGAAATAGATTATTTTATAGATCAAATTTATATTACACAATATATAATAAAACCTTTTAATCTACAAGCTTTGATTGCTACTAAAGATAAAAGTATCTATGAGATCCTAATTAAACACATTATTAATATAAAACTAAAATTGTGAAATTTTATTGTGAAAATTAAAATATGAAAAACACACAAAGAGGGCCTAAACCTCCGAGGTGTTGAACCGGGTTTATGCCCTAGCGCTGTGTTAAAAAAATTTAAAAAAAAAAATATATATAATATATCTAATTTAATAGTTATTAGTAGTATTAGTATTTAGTATAGCATAAAAATAAACAAAAACGCTCACGAAAATATATATGTAAGTACCTGTATAATATATGTGTGACTTACTATTGTAAATCATTATTATCAAATAGGTTATAAATATAATGAGTATAAGAGATATAATTATAAGAGTAATTTAAGTTCGGCCAATGGATTAAGTCCACAGTCAAAAGAAACCAACAGCACACACACAAGTATTGTGTATATAATGTATACTTATTAATTTTTCAAAACGTAAAGTAAATTAAGTTTAATAACCAATTTCTAAGGCTGCTGATATCACCAACCCTAAAATATTTACTTATCCCGATATATAAATTAGAGTAACCCCCTAAAACAGAAAGTTTGGTATCAAATTATCTATTTCCAAAGGTCAAAAGTCTAAACAAACTCATTTTCAACCCTTATAATAAATTTACTGTCAGTCCAATGCTTCCGAGCTAATTTTGGGGTTAAAAAAAAGTTTGATCATGATAACTGTGTTGTTTTAATATGTATATATATATATATATATATATATATATATATATATATATATATATATATATATATATATATATATATATATATATTAAGAAAACTTTACAACCTATATGTTGTGAAACTTACAGATATTTTCAGCTTACAGTTTTTTAACATTGTAGCCAACAAATATTTTTTCGCATACAAATATAAAATGAGTGTATGATAAATCAATTTGTGCTCAGATATTAAGAGTTTAAAATGGTTACAAAAAATTAATAATTCATACTAACATCTAAGAAATATTCCAAAAGTAGGCTCGTCGGAGTCTTAAAAGGAATTATAATAATAATCAGGTATTGTTAATAAGGGGCAGCTCTTGTTATATTTCCTCAATGTCGATGACCACAGGTAAATCTTATAAATTCACAATATTTTTCGCGTCAGACTTATATTATTTAAATATTGTATGTTTTTTTTCTCTATAGTAAATGCTGAGGCGATCGTCACGGAACAAGCGCCACAAGATGGTATCATCACGGGTAGCGTCATAGAATACCAGTTATTGACATCGATTTACTACACTCTAATAATTCGTTTTTAGTCATCATATATTAACAGGTTTAAATTAAAAACTGCATAAAACATAACTAAAAAATATATACATTAAGGGCAGCCAAAGTCCGAAAATTGAATTTTTTAAGTTTTTTTGGGTTATGATTAAAAATTATTCTCTGAAATCTTCTCTTTTCAACGATACAAATCACAATATAGTAGAAAATATTCATGGTTATAAAATTATTTGTTTTTTGAACGTCTGCAGTCAACTTTTGACAGTTTCGGTGACGGGTTCTGCTTGCGCGCAGAAAAAACTTTGATATGGTACTATTTATATGTTTATCTATGATTTTTGTTGTTATGATATACTAGCAATTAGTCTCTGTGTTTATAAACAAAACATTTTAAAGTTCGTTAGTTATTTGCTGATTGTTCTGTTCTAGTGAGTTTTCTGTTTGAAATACTAATTTAGTTCGTGTTTATGATATATTATAGTGTTAAAATGGAAAACAAAAAAAAAGTAGATACTAGGTATAAGACATACAACACAGAGTAAAACAAACTGAAGGCTGTAGCAAGCTTTGTTCCAATCTAGGCCTAGTCTACAAACTCCTGAAAGTAAATCTAGGCCCTCTAGCTCAAACGTAAAACTGCAAAGTAATTTATCTTACTATGAACTGATAAAAGACACTTGGCAGTATACTTTTAGTATTGATATAATTGAAAAGTTGTTGGATGCAATAGCGGTATGTAAGTTTTCTTACTGCAAATTGAAACTTAGTAAAATGTCCATAGTGGGGTTAGTGAGTGAATTCAGTCTACTGTACAAATTGCAAAGCTAAGAAGTTTTCTGCCAATTGTGAAAAAGCTAGGCCTAATTCTGAAAGTGGTTCCACTAATAAAATATATAATTTGAGTGTTATGAATTACATTGGCACAAGTAAGTGTATGGAGATGAAAGACACTTTAAAAATGTGTGGTCAACTGCTCGGCTATGCTTAGTACTTGGGAGATGGTGACTCCTGGGGGAATGCTTTTGGGGCTGTTGTTTAAGCTAAACTATATAAGGATTATGTACGAATTAAAAAGTTAGAGTGTATTGGGCATGTGCAAAAGCATATGGGCATAAGGTTGCGTAAGCTCAACGAAAAGTCGAAAAAAAAACAAAAGTTAGCCTACGAAAAGCCGCTGAACGGTAAAAGTAGATTAATTTATGCTGTTGTACAAAAGCTTCAATACGAGTTAGCAATGAGTAGGAATTTTCATAGTTTTTCTGAAATGAAGAAAGCTGTATGGGTCACTTATTTTCTGTTTTGGCCGACAATAAAGATCCTATGCACCAGTTGTGTCCCAACGATGAAGCGACATGGTGCAAACTCAACAAGACCATATTAAAAAATAAACAGTATGATCTCACAAAACACTTTCACTTGACTTTAGCTATGTTAGTTGCTGTTCGTGCACTAAATTACAGAACCCCAATGAGAGCCTCAATAATCTTATTTGGTCTCGCATCCCACCTTTGTCACTTAATCTACAATACAGTTTGTGGTGTATGAAGCTGTTTTATCATTCAACGACGGCTACTCCCGTAAATGCAAGGATTTAGAACATTTAATTTTAAAAGTTGGTTTCAACATGATAGATGTCATGGAACGTTTGGACTGCGAGCCCATTCGAAAGGCTGAAATGGCAGCGACTGAACTGAAAAAAAATAAGCCAGAAGAAAACCCTGTTGGAAGACCTGTATGAGAAAATGAAAGATCCAGACAAGCCGTCATATGGTGCTGGAGATCACTAAGTGTAAGTGTACCGGTAGCTTTCTTTATAGCTAATAAGAGTGGTTTATATTTTTGGAATTTCCCGAATACTAGGTTTTTTAACTTTTGATGTCAAATATCTCCGGATCCTTAGATGATCCTTAGATAGATTAAAAAAACCAAATTTTTACTGTAGTTATAGATAAATAATATCAAGTTCCTGGTAAAGTTTTGATAAAAAATGTACAAATACAAATCTAAATTTTTATGGTTTTTTTGTTAAAGTGTTTTAAATAGTTTTAAAATAAATGTTTTTTTAACTCTAACTTTACAAAAAACCACGCGTAACTAAATAATACAATACTCGTTTCAAAATAAAAAATTGGTCTTTAAGAGTTTTGGTTATAGATATGTAACATATTGTTAATATTATCGTTAAACAGGAGTCCGGGTGCCCTTAAATAATAAGTAAATTATTAAAAGAATATCAATATGTACACATATTATTTATTTATGTACTTTACACGGTATTTATTTTTCATTTTAAATTATTTTGATTTTTTAAAATCTTATTAAATAATTTTGCTCTCTATACAAATTTTAAACATATTTATATTAATAAACACTAGTTACACTAATGTATAACATATCCATTATTAATTAAGTGATGGGTTCGACAGTTAATAGGTGGAAGTTCATTTTAGCTAAGAATAAAACACTGAAAACTTTTGATAACAATACTTCCACAAAACTTATTATCACTACCGCTGTTTCAGCAGAGCGGCTTTCTCGAGTGATAAATTTTTACTATATCTCTATTAGTTTTATCTGTATTTTATAATTTATCAATTTCCATAAGTTCTAATAAAGATAGTTTGAAGTCTTTATTTTGAATGTGGAAAATTTAAAAATGGTCAATAAAATATTGATTATAATCTAGAAGGTGAATTTCGTACTTAGAAGCTGTTTTTCTATTATTGCAACCTTATTGTGTTCTGCTATAAGTGTGTAAGAGGTTCTATCCGTTTGACTGATGTATTTGGGCAGTCATTATATGTAAGTTTGTATTCACCACTCTTCAAGTGCTTTTTTGGCTATTGTTATTCTTAACATATTTGCTTTAGTTGTTGTTTGTTTTGTAATTATTTTCTTTTTTGTGGATAGCTATTTTTGTATCTTGCCTATATATGTTATAGATAAAAGATACTATGTTTTCTGGTGATGAAAAGATTTTGCGCTTTCTTATGCAGTTTTTAGTTTAAAATTTTGTTTATTGTTTGTTCGTTGTACCTATTATTATATTTACTGGTATTTGCTTAGTGATATTAAATTTTTACATCGGGCAAACTAGTAGAACCTTTATCAGATGTATAGTAGAACACAAAACGGCTCTCAATAATAAAAAAACACTTTACCTTCTAAATCATAATCATTCTTTTAATGACCAATTTCAAATTCTCCATATTCAAAATAAAGACCTTAAGAGATCTTTATTAGAGTCTATAGAAATGACGTAATTAAAAAATACAGATAAAATTCTGAATAACTAACTTGAGCCTAGATTATATAACGTATTCATTTAAAAACTGTAAAGTGTAAATGCATTATAAAAATACATCCCTTCAGAATGACACTCTGCCGAAACACATGTAGTAATAATAAATTATAATAAATTTTGTTGAAAATAAAAATAAAATGTTGAAAATAAAAAATTTCAGTGTTTCGTTGTTAGATATCCATTATTCTCAATAATTCAACTATTCTTTAAATTTATTTAAAAATATACATTTCACTGTTTACATGTTACAAATGATATGCCTATGAGTCCTTTTTGCTCCCATCTCTTCTAAAAAACACTTTATAAATCAACCCTTCCGACTATCACCCCTATCGCCGCATTACTGGCGTTTCAGGAACAATATTGAATCGTCGTTAACGGATCTTCCCCGAGAATATAAATTACACGTTTTGCGTCTTTCTAAGGGATTTCAGCCTTCGATCATCGACAAAAACAAAGAATCTGGTAACGGGAACCATATAATCGGCGCCTTCGCCATACATTCGAAGAAATGTGTGCCTTGAGATAATGGCGTGAGCCATGACAGGCGCGGCCACCAGAAGCTCAAATCAGTGGTGGATGTGCAGGGAAGAAATAATAAAATATTTTAATTTTACAAAAAAAATAACTTTAATTATAGCTAAATTGGTTTTAAATAACTCCTAATGTAAAAGTAATAGATGCAAAAAGGTTGATCTAAAAACTTAAAAATTCATGCATATCATTAAAAAACGTAAACAATATCAATTTTACATTCCAATTTAACGAAAAAATTGAAACCGTAGCTCTAAAAATGAGAATTTCTACTAAAATTATAGTCTTTTTTACAAAGATTGAAATTAACACCAATACTAACAACACTAACATCAATAGTAAAGTATGCTTCAGAGAGTATCAACCTCTTAGCAAGAAATTTATAGTGATTTGGTTTTTAATCTTAAAAAATCTGTGACATTAAAAGAAACTGTTAAACTGGCTTTAAAAGAAAACTCAGCAGCGTGTGGCAAAAAGTTATTCGCGCAATTAACTCCACTGCTTTCATTTCACTCAAATCACCGCGATTGAAATGAAAGTAATTTCAAGTTAATTCTCTTCTCAAAATTTTGGTTTAGCCCACGTCCACCTAATAACTTTTGCCATTACTTATTGACTTTGACAAACATTTTTCCTAGACAGTTTTGAGTAAAAATTTTGGGCCGGCCTGGAAATGTTTAAATATAAATTCTTACGTTTTAATATTTACCATTCAGACTTTAATCCTATAGAGCAATCAAACCTTAATATATATTTTTTTAGTAGAAGTTCTTGGGTGTGGGTCCATAAAAGGGTTATCTATGATACTATTTTATTGTTGTTTATTAACTTTTTCTCAACGTTTTGGTAGGATATTCATGGCCTTTTCAAGAAATATTATTGACTAAAAAATACTTTATCAAAAACCATAATAAAATTTAAATGGAAACTTTGATTTATCAAGCATGCAAAAGTTGGTTGCAAATTAAACGATAAATAAACGTCAAAATTAAAATATTGATAAAAACATAGGACAGATCCAGCGCAAAAGAGCAAAATCATTTGCTGAAAGATGTAAACTGTTGCATATTTCGTATAGCGAAAAGGACAGGAAACGGAATTATTAAATCGTTTTCGTTCATGACCATCATAGGATATAGCACATTTGTACGCTTACCACTTAAAGTGCGAAATAAGCAGGAGACATTCGTTGGTGTTTTCGTGTTTGATTGTATGTCAACCCGAGTGTCTGACCAAGCAAGGATACTGAAATGACGTCATACCACTCCATTGATACCGATTCAAATACGGGAGGTTTGACGAATTGTGCTCCTTTGCCATATATTTGGCTTTTTAATTCATCAAAGCGATAATAAGCTTTTGATAAAAGGTGTAAACAATTGCATGTATATATACAGGGTGCGGCAGATAAACGGCCAATTAGAAATATCTTTAGAACTAAAGGTAACTAAATCATGAAAATTGGAATGAAGGAGTTTTGAAAAGGGACCTATTTAATGAAAATATTTTCATCTATTTTTCGTTTTTTTTTAATGGGACACCTTGCATCTTTCTTAATTTAAGAAATATTCACGTTGAAATGAGTCCGTCACTTCAATAATCCTTGCATCACTTTAAATAGAATCTATAAATCAATATTCAGTCGATATCTCTTAGTAATTTGTAGTTTCTAAGTTGGCATTAAGCAGCGACTCCAAGCGGCAATTTTGGCAGACATGCTTATCCGAATAGAGACACCCGTCACTCTTGTTCTGACTTCGGATAAGGAAAGTTTGGTTTAAAAAATAGGTGGCCAAAGATGGCCTAGAATTCGTTTTTAAGAATATTAAAGTTTTTTTTTGGGAAGAAAAGTTGAAGAAAAAGTTGAAGAAAGTTTTGGTTTATTTGTTTTTTGGTTAAGTGTCCCGTTTGGTTTATAGCCACTCTGAGCCGGTAAGTGGATCCAATTATTAATAAAAAAGTATAAAAATCATCAGCCATTTTGATTTCTAAAATTTTGTCATTTTTCCTTTGATAGTTGATATATGTATCTGTCATATTTTACCTCATTTCATTAAGAAACATTCCAGATATAAATATAGTAATAATATAAAATTATATGTCAATTTTCTATTTTACTTCTCGGTCTTAAAAACATATAAATATTTATCTTAATAACTATCTACTCTTCATTAAGACTATCTATAAAAATATTTTGTCCCATACTGTTCTTTTATATTCTAAAATATATCCTAAGCATGCTTTTCGTTAAAATTATTTATTTAACCAATTCCATTTGGTTAAACCATTCGTAGGCCACAGTATTGTAGTAATCTACAATATATTAATCTATCAAAGTAATCTACCCATGTTTCCTTTTGAATGTGTTTCGTTTTTATTAGTTTGTTCATCTCTTTTCTTTGTCCTCTAATCATTCTCCATAATTCTTTTTGTTTTCTGTAGAAGTCGTTTTTCATCTATTTTAAAAAGCTCTGCCAGTTTGTTGTGTTCTCTTTTGTCGACAATTGGTTTCGGCTTGAAAATCGAGGTGTTAGACATTTTATTTTTGCAACGTATGTAAAATATTTTCATAAGATTATGTAATATTTTCGTAAAATAGTACAAACTATTTTATTATTACAAATGCATTTTCTGCCGGTATTTGACTTATATTTTTATACTTTGTTAATAACTTTTCTTGTTCTAATCTAACTACCCTAAAAAAATTTACCACAAACCATGTCTTTCGGCTAAATCGATTCCATCTACATGACACTGTAAGTTTCAAAATCAAAAAATGCACATATCGTGCTCCCTCATATCAGATATCCGCCAGAAACACGCTACGATAATGGTGAATATGCTCTTCTTACTCGAAAATCGCTGGCGGGAAACTGGAAAAGTGTTCGAGAAATATTCCAACTTCTAGTGGCATAGTTTTACTTTATTTTTATGTCAGCTTCAAGCTAAAGTTTTAGGTAAATCAAGTTTGAATTTAAGGGAAACAGACAAGTAGAAGCGAAAGAAATTTAATTTATTTACTTGATTTTTGTAATTTTCAAAGAGAAATAATTTAATTGAGAGTTTTTAAAAGCTCTTTTAATTTTAAGAAATTATTTTTTAAATATTATTAAGTATTTATGTAGTGGCTATAATATGGAATTTTAATTGTTTTTTCTTTTGCCATTTTCATCGTTTATTTTATCTCCTCGCTTAATAACGATCACAACTCTACATAATTTCTTTCTGCTTTCCTCTCCTTTTAAAAATATTTTTCATTTGTAAATCTTTCTATCGTTTTTTGCTTAATTTCACTCAGCCAAATCAATTTATTTATTTGTAGTTCTTTATCATTACGATTCTGATAAAGTAATATTTAATTCTATGTGATTGTAATATTTTTACTTAACTTTCGGGTGTTATAGGTCGCTTGTTGAAGTTAAAAGCTTAAAATATATATTCATGTTCAAGTTTATACTAGAATATATCATTATATATATATATATATATATATATATATATATATATATATATATATATATATATATATATATATATATATATATATATATATATGAAAATTACTGAGTTCTCGGGAAGAACCGCGTTGAGAATTTAAAACTCGACGTTTCGGCACCCATTTTGGAGCCATTATCAAGAGGGATACGGTTCGGTTTGAGTTCGGGGTCTCAATCTGCCTACTCCCCTCACTCGAGACGTACCAGTTTCGTGTTCTATATTGCAAGAACTGTCTCTCGGCACTGAGGTCTCAATCTGCCTACTCCCCAGTGTCGAGTGACAACCGGTCTTACCCTGTGTGGCTGCTTTTATACTCGCTGTATGCGCGGGAACGGTATGCGCTGACGTGGTCTGAACCGACGTGGCCTGAGCGGTGTGGGCGGGAGGTCGCTGAAGAAGGGGTCGCCATGTTGCCGGCAATCGTTTCGCGTCATCGCGCGTGTTCAAGCTGTGAGGCCGTTTTTCGATTTCGATAGCTTCACGAATGATTCTCGCTTTTAATGAGCGGATGGGAGCGATGGTTTTTGCTTTCTCGAAATCTATTTTGTGGCCTGTCTGAATATGATGTTGGGCTAGGGCTGACGTGGTATCGGAATGTTTGACTGATAGAGAATGTTCGTAAATACGGTTATGGATTCGTCGGTTTGTCTGTCCTACGTATGTACGTGGGCAACTGGAACAATTTATCTCGTAGACACCATGGTCTTCATTGGGGATTTGGTCTTTTACGGATCTAACGAGATTGGACAATTTGGAGTGAGTGGTGAAGATGGTTTTGATATTAAGAGGGATAAGAGTTCTACTGATCTTGTCAGTGACACCTTTAATAAAAGGTAGAAAGATTTTGGGTTGATCCGGCGGCAAGGTTTCTTTTTTGGATGGAATGGGGTTTAGAAGTTTTTGAATGCTTCTATTGATATATATATATATATATATATATATATATATATATATATATATATATATATATATATATATATATATATATATATATATATATATATATATATATATATATATATATATAAGGTTAGTACAATTAAATCTAGAGCTAAGATTAATACTATTACACAAATTAAACTCAAGAATCTTCTTATTGCGCCGAGCTTTCGACATCCTCTTTGATGTTATCGTCAGGACTTCCAAGGTCTCAGTTTCCTGACTTCCCAGACACTACCACACTAATCACTAATCAAAGCATTTCTGATGCTGAGAATAGATTGGCGTGTGGATTGGC
Source organism: Diabrotica undecimpunctata (assembly GCF_040954645.1). Lineage (NCBI taxonomy): Eukaryota > Metazoa > Arthropoda > Insecta > Coleoptera > Chrysomelidae > Diabrotica > Diabrotica undecimpunctata. The sequence continues at coordinate 48,470,897 of NC_092803.1, read as the reverse complement.
TCGAACATTTTTGACAGTAGGTTTTGATTGATGGCGGGGGCGGACGGCATTTTCTTTGTGAGAGGTCTCCAAGTCGAAGGTAACCGTATGCCGCCATCTCTTTAATTGAGACAATTTGACAGTTTTTCCATTTCTATGGCTTCTCGTACAATTCTTGGTTTATAGAAGCGAATGAGGGCTATAGTTCTGAAGTTTTCAAAATCAATTTTGTGACCAGTATGAAGATGGTATTGACCTAGAGCTGAAATTGAGTCGGAATCGCGAACAGAAATGGAATGTTCATAACTCCTATTTTGGATTCTACGATTTGTTTGGCCCATATAGGATCGTGGGCAGTCTGCACAAGGAATTTCCGTGTTGTTTATTTGGAATGTTGTCTTTGATTGATCAGACAAGAGATGAAAGTTTTTGTTGAGGGGTAAATATTGTCTTTATTCCTCCTGATTTTAAAATTTTGTAGATTTTTTCAGTGGCACCTTTAATGTTAAGAAGGAAAGCTTTTGTGTGATGAGGGTTTGAGTCTTCGGGTTGAGATTTAGTGGGAGATTGATGTCTTTGGATGCTCCTATTAATGTGATTTTCGCGGTAACCGTTTTGGATAAGGGCTTGTTTTAATTTAGAGCACTCAGCAAGTCTACTTGCATAATCGCAAAAGCGTATTGATGTGGAGACAGGCGTATTAATGACTGACTTAATTTGTGAAGCGGGATGATAAGAGTTGGCATTCAAGTAACGATTGATATGGGTGAGTTTTCGATAAACAGAGTGATGAAAACCTTGGGATTGGTTTTTCTTTATGATAAAGTCGAGAAACGGTGGAGATAAATTAGTTTCCACCTCCATCGTGAACTGGATACTAGGATGTATTATCATTCAGACGGGTTTAACAAAACACCAAAGCATCCCTACCATGGGACCAAATGACGAATGTATTATCAACATATCGTAGCCAATGAAACAAAATGAAAGATTACAAAATTACCAAGGGCCGAAAGTCCCTGAAAACTTCTCTAATGTTTATTTTAGTAAGTTACAGGGGTGAAAAAGAAGAGAAAATTAAGTGTGATTTTTGATTTTAAATATCTTATTCAAAAGAAACTTTCTGTTGATTCTAAGGGACTTTCGGTCCTTGGTAATAATGTAATCTTTCATTCTGAGTTTAAATTTTTCAAAAATATTTATTAGTTTTCTCAGGATTCGAAAAAAATAAATGCATTTAAATTTAAATTGCGGGCATTGGCCCGAAATTTTGCGCCTACACTCTTAAATTATGAATATGAAAATAAAAATCAATATCAATCTCGAATAACAATACGATATTTTTTGTCAGTCCGTATTTAGCCAACAAAAACAAACAGAAAGAACATGCCACGTATAATAATCCTTGAGAAGAATTTAGTGTGTCCAAATTTAAGCCACAATTGTCATTGCAAATGTCAATCTAATTAAAAATTAAGTACATCTTTGCCTCGGAACTTGGCAATAAAAATGCTTTTGATCATTTCATTGATGATCACATTCATTTTTGATCCTTCGATGTCGGCTCTTCCTATCATTGTGAAGCAGAATTCGCAAAGCGTTGGATTGTTCACCCATAGACAGGAAACGTGAGCTGGGTTTAGACCGTCGTGAGACAGGTTAGTTTTACCCTACTGATGACTCGTCGTTGCGATAGTAATCCTTTTCAGTACGAGAGGAACCGCAGGTTCGGACATTTGGTTGACGCACTTACTCGAGCTACTATCCGTGGGAATATGCCTGAACGCCTCTAAGGCCGTATCCTTTCTAGTCAAAGGTGGCAACATTAACTTTTGGAGTTCCGAGTGTCGAAAGGCTCAAAACAATGTGACTTGATCGGGATCTTTTCGATGTTAGGGCTTTCAAATTCCTAATGAAAATACCTGGAGATCCAACTTTTAGTTTAAAATAGTGCGGTAATTATCAGCATCAATCTGTACGCGCTCACTGCTGGACATAGGTCTCCCTCAGCTCTTTCTATCTGTCTTTATCTTGTGGTGCTTGCATCCAGTCACTGCTAACACGATTCAGATCGTCAGTCCATTTGATTGGTGGGCGTCCTCTACTTCGTAGTGCTTGTTGTCTTGGCATTCTCTCAACAATACGTTGTCCATCGATTGTCTGATAATCTTGCAACGTGTTTAACTTTAGCGACGTAATTTTTCTGATAGCGTCTATTGTTTTTGCTCTACGACATATTTCTTTGTTTGGAATTTAGTCTCTCAGAAAGATAACCAACATCTGGCGCTTCATAGTTCTCTGAGTCACGCGTATCTTACTCACTACCTTTTCCGTGAGTGTTAATGTTTCCGCTCCATAAGTCACTACAGGTAACACACACTGGTCAAAGATCTTTCTTTTGTGGCATATCAGTAAATGTATTTTAAATATATAGTTTAATTTACATATTTCAGCCCAGACTAATGCTATTCGACGTGGAAGCTTACATGTCTGGTTATCTCTGCCCAATCGAATTCTATGACCTAAGTTATGAATGCATACCGTATACGATGCAGTCTGCACAATGTTCTTTCCATCAACAGCAATATTTAAATATAGCACCAGATTAGTCATTATTTGCATTTTGTTCATGTTAATCTTTAATCCGACCTTCAAGGAAGTGTGATTTAATTTTGTCAACATTATTTAATTGCATCATCCATACAATCGCCTATAAGGACGATGCCATCTGCAAATCTCAAATGACTGAGCTTCTCTTCATTTATGTTAATACCATGCTCGTTCAGATGTACCTTCTTACAAGTATGTTCTAAAAGCGTCGTGAATAACTTTGGAGAGACGGTGTCTCCTTGTCGTACCCCTTGCTGTTCAGAGAATTTATTTGTTTCTTGTTTAGTTAATCTTACAGTAGCTGTAGCATTTTGTTAGACTTATTTGATTGTGTTAGTGCAGCGATCTGCTTACGATAAAAATATTAATTAAAAAGGCCAACGAATATCAAATCCCAATGTATATGGCATTTGTAGACTTTGAAAAAGCATTCGATAAGGATGAACATTGGGCAATAAAGAAGTCTTCACAAAATGAGAGAATAGACTATAGATATACGGACTTAATTTCCAATATATATGATCAAGCAACAACATCCATCAAAATAGTTGAACAAACGGAGCCCATTAAGATACGGCGAGGAGTCAGACAGGGTGACACTATATCACCCAAACTATTCAATCAAGCTTTGGAAGACGTTATGAGAAAATTACAATGGGAAAAACGGGGTATTAACATAAATGGCCAATACTTGAATTACTTAAGATACGCAGACGACATTGTATTAATAACAGATAAAAGGGAAGAATTGCATAATATGATGGATGAATTAAATAGCGAATCAACAAAAATAGGTCTACAAATGAATTATAATAAAACGAAAATTATGACCAACCAACCAGAAGAACTAATAATTACAATTGCACAAACAACTATAGAACAAGTAAAAGAATATGTATATTTGGGACAACTAATTAAATTAAATAAAGAAAATCAGACCGGAGAAATAAAGAGAAGGATACAGTTGGCTTGGGTATCCTTCGGAAAACTTTCCTATATACTAAAAAATAGAAAATACCCCCAATATTTAAAAACACGAGTCTTCAACCAATGTATACTTCCTGTTCTCACCTACGGTTCTCAAACTAGGACGTTTACAAAGGAAAACATGGAAAAAATACAAAGACCCAAAGAGCCATGGAAAGGCAAATGCTGAACATCAGGCTATCAGACAAGAAAATAAATACTTGGATCCGCAACAAAACAAAAGTGACCGATGCATTAACGCAGATATCAAAACTTAAGTGAAAGGTCGCTGGACATACCATAAGACAGAAAGACGACAGATGGAATAAGATGATTATACACTGGAGACCATATAGTTACAAACGAAAAAGAGGAAGGCCACAAATGGATGGTCAGATGACTTGAAGAAACACGCAGGCGAAGTGGATACAAACTGCCTACAATAGAGAGACGTGGAAGAAAGAAGAGGAGGCCTATGTCCAAAATTGGATAGCAGGGGCTGTATAGATAGATAGATATATAGATAGATAGAGTGCAGCGATGGTCTATTTGGCATTCTGTGAATTATTTTAACATTTCTCCTGGTTTATGCTGAAGTATCAGCGTCAATGGTTTGTTGTATTCTGCAAACTGGAAGGAAAGAGTAGAAGGAAAGAGATGGATTGGTCGAAAGAAACTTTCATGGCTGCGTAATATTAGACAATGGTGTGGTTCCACAGTAGAAGAATTATGACGGCCAACGTCTGAATACGGACACGGCACCCAAAGAAGAAGATTCTGCAAACTTCTCGTCCCGGTTCTTTTTTACTAGTAAGTGGTCATTAGTGCTCTATCCCGATCTAAATCCTGTTTGTTCTTTAGGCAAATAGAAATCTAACTTTAGTATTTTTTTGATGTCTGAGACCAAACTAATAGGACGGTAGTTTTTTAGATCTGTTGTCTCTTTTTGTGTAATAAAACAATGACTGCATTGTTTTTCTTTGGTAGATGAATTTACGTGTAGGCCGATCGTATGAATTTTACAAAATCGTATTCGCAGCCCTTCTTGAGAGATGCAATAAATTAAATAAAGTCTCAAGAAGTTAATATTTTAAAACCCCTTATCTCGACCATTTTAGGGTATTTAATGATTTTCACACGCGTGTGGTAGTTTAGACAAGTGCTTCTCAGATTTTATAAAAAATATTTATATAGCCAACTGTAAAGTGAAAAATTTAAAGATATCAAGTTTGCTATTGAATAAAATCATATGTCAAAAAATGTCATAAATCTCAAAAAATATAAATTACCATAAAAATGGCAGCAAGAAATTTTAACACAAAAAGTTCTTTCTTGAAATTTTGACAGAGTACAATAACCAACCCTGAATCATAATGTATTAAGAAATTTTAAAAAATAAAAATTGTAATTTAAAACCTTACATGTAGGTTTAAATCTAAGATCCTCTAAATATAGGTCTTGCCACATGGTTATTTAGCTGGAAATGGTTGGAGAAAATTAATAATATGTACATGTTTGTGTTACTGCTACATGTAACAGAATTTCGAGAATTTTGTATGCGCAAACGGATATGCTCATACCTAAATATCCGTGTAGCTCAACAGTTTGTTTGTGCATACTAAACAGTCAAACACCAGAACTTAAATCTGCAAGCTTTGATTTTTTGTTGGAACGACAGTTCACATAGACAAGTCCGTGCATGTAATGATACGACTAAATTTACGATTTGTTATTTTTGGTGGTTCATTGAGTAACAAACGAAATGAGAGATATAAGAAATTATTCTAAATAATTTATAACCGAATTCATTGAGTTATACAGAGAGTTGCCGTGTCTCTTAAAAATTAAAAGTAAAGAGTACAGCAATAAACATCTAAGAAATCGTGCTTATGATAGGATGATTGAAAAATTAAAAGAAATAGAGCCAGTCGTCGACAAAAATATGGTGGTGAAAAAAATTAATTCTTTACGAACAGCGTTCAGGCGAGAATTGAAAAAGGTGAAAGAATCAAAAGTGTCTGGTACTGGAACTGACAAAGTTTGCGATCCACGTTTGTGGTATTTCAAATTATTACTTTTCACAGAAGATCAAGAAATAGTTAGAGAGGGCACAGATAATATAGACGTTTTGAGGAATAAACAGAAGCTTCTAATGATGATGAGGATAGTATTAGTGAGGTAAGGTGAAATTTTAGACGTAGGTTAAGAAAAAAAAGATTGTATTGTTGTAATGATAATAATCATTTAATTATTTGTTGATACAAGTAGTATTTTATATCATTATATCTTGCCATAATACTTTTCCTTCGTTATTAAAATAGCGTTTGAAATATTCCTATAGCTCTTTAGCATCTCTTTTGTAGTGTCTTTTGTGATTTATTTCCAATGGTGCAAATGATCCGTCAGAATTTCGCCCAGTCACCTTGGGTTAAAGTTCCAGTTTCAGTATCTTCAATATCCAAACTTTGAACTGGAGTGTACGTTTGTCTGGAATTTCAACGTAAAAAATAATTATGCAAAACGCAAGTTGCTAAAACGACATTTTCAATGATGGCAGATTTTGTATTTATTGGTGTATGAAATATTCGAATCCTTGCCGCTAATATTCTAAATGAATTTTTCTATTATTCTTCTTGCACGGCTCAGAAGATAATTAAATATACGTTCTTCTTTACGCAAATTGTTTGTTGAAAATGGTTTTATTAAGTTCTTCGACAGCGGAAACCCATCATCTGCCACAAAGACATACGGAACCGGAGTTTTATCCCTACATTTAAGTAACAGTTGTTCTGTCGGTAAATTGAGCTCATCTGATTGTAGTTTTCTGTTAAATGTAGTGTTTTCCATAACACCACCACCAGATACTCTTTCATTTGTTCCTATGTGTGCCATAATAAATTTATAATTAGCATTAGCTATGGCTAACATGACAATGCTTTGAAATCCTTTATAATTAAAAAAATAACTCCCACAACCAGGTGGCGGAACAATTTTTATATGTTTTTCGTCTAATGCCCCGCAACAATTAGGAAAATTCCAGGATTGTTGAAAATCTCTTGCAATTATAATCCACTCTTGATGACACGTTGGAAACTGAAAAAAAAATGTTTTAGGATGTTCTTTAAGAACCGAAGCCAACACCAACAAGTAAAAAACGAAAAATAGATTCAACGAAACAAAATCCGTATTTGCAGAAGGCTTATAAAGTGATCAATCAAGGTGATGATGAGTATATCTCATTTGGAAATCATATTGCACATCAAATAAGATCTATGGCTAAAGACCAACAAACCATGGCAAAAAAAATTATTAACGAGACTTTGTTTTTTGGAGATCTAAATCAAATTACCATAGGCGCAACCACAAAATTTGCCAACTTTATGCAAACGGGGAATTTGTTTGGAGGCATTTTATGTATAGTCCGTCTAGAAAGTATCCGGAAAAAAGAAAGCAGAATTATAATTTTACGTTATTTATGTCTATTACTTGAAATACAAAATTTTAACAAATAATTCATCTCATTTACTTATAAAACCTCCATTTAAATCTAAACACTTAACTAAACGTCCAGGGTCACCCGAAACTAGGTCAAGGCCATAATTTTCGGTAATGGTGTTCCAGGCCTGTAAAACTGACCGAAATCAAACCTCCTTTATCTCGTGGCGCCGCTCGTTCCACTTCAATCTTCATCAATCCCCACATGTTTTCAATGGTTCTAAGATCTGGAGATGCTGCTGGCCACGGAATTGTTGCCAATTCGTGTTCTTGTATACAAGCTTGAGTATAAGCATCTTGCATTATCTTGTTGAAAACGCCACCCCTCTGGATATAAAAAATGAGCCGTTAAAAAAACCATTTAGGATGTCACAATATTTCGCACTATCAACAATACCATTAACTATACAGAGAGGTGTAGCACCACACTGAGATATTGCTCCCCAAACCATTATTTTAGTGGGAAATTTGGAAATTTGAAAGGTAATATTTCTCTTGATAGGACTTTTAGATGATTTGCATATGTAGCCTTTTCATTGACATGCAAACAGTTTCTGGGCACACTTTTATTCTTTGTTGATTTTCAAATCTGTTTGCTAATTTTCGAAACCCTAGGCGCGGATTTTGTTGTCCTAAAGTCACTAAAGCATTTAAGTTGTTTCTGCGAATATTACGCGGTCTACCCGAAACTGGTCTATGTCTCATATCTATGCCATTTTTTATCTTCTTTATTGTCTCATACACTGCTTTTTTTCCAAGTTCAGTCAATTGCACTAATTTTTTAACGTTTCGGACACCCTTTCTATATAAATATTAAACCACTTTTCTTTTTTCTACTTGCGACATTATTTCACAAATCTTAAGTCTGTTTACAAACAACAATATTTGACAGATGGTGTTGTCATGCGATTTTGTTCATAACCTACTATCGGCACAACCTATTGATGCATTACTTTTTTCTTAAAATGTTACAAAAAGAAAATATATTAAAATTAGGAAAAATATAAAATTCCGGATACTTTCTAGACGGACTATAATATTGCACAACCGTCTTGTTCCGTTACATCTATTCCGAGTCAAGAGCGTTCTAATATTTATACTGCACCACTCTCTTCTGCAAGTACACCTATGCCAAGTGAATACGATACCCAGTTCTGGGATTTGTAATTATTTTTTGTTTTAGTTTTGTTAATCTGAACTCTATATTTTATTTTATTTTTTGTTTATATTTTGTTTTACAAACACAACCAATAAAGTATCTTTAAATTTTACCTGTAAATATTCATTCTTGAGTGACTGGTAAATTGCTCGACATGTTTTTGGAATAATTTATTATTGTTAACGACTGGGGAGATATAGCAAAACTAAATTTCAAATCTTTATAAGAGCTTTCTGTTGCAAGAAAACGTAGCGTAACTGTTAATCTTTCCTCAGCAGTGATCGCTTGTCTCATTACAGTATTTTGTTTTTTAACTTTAAACTCGATTAATTCCAAAATAAACCTAAATTGGTGATCATCCATACGTAAATAATTTTTTAAATAAGTTTTTTCTGAAACCCTTAATTCGGCTAACAAATTTAAATGCGAAAACTGACTCCTTTTCTTATACCACTTAGTGTTGCCCAAATGCAAGAACAAGACGAGACTTAGGCAGTCTTGGTCTTGGTCTTGCGCCAATACACCTGGTCTTGGTCTTGGTCTTGGTATTGCACTCCTGGTCTTGGTCTTGGTCTTGGTCTTGCAGCAAGAGTCTTGCAAGTCTTGCAGTTACCCATTAGCCTATTGCTATTTATTAAACGTTACTTTAGATCTTAGAACAACGTAACGGAGTAAGTACATTTTAAGCTTGAATTAACATAGCCATAATAAAGACCAACCAAATTAATAAATGTCTAAACAACTGACATTGGGTGGGGTTTGAAGCCACGATCTAAGCTTACCGTGCCTATGCTCTAACTAACTCAGCTATCTACCATGCCCCACAGAAGTCAATCTGTTTCTTAATAAACGTTTGCATTTACTAAGCTTAATTGTGCTAAAACATGGTTAAAACACAAAAAAAACAAATTAATGACATAAGCATGCCTGTATTTTAAAGAACATTATCTGCCTAGAAAGAGATTGATGGTAGGGATGGGAAAAACCTACCGGTTTTAACCGAAAACCGGTTTTTTTACTTCGCAATAACCGGTTTTATCGGTTGTTTTCTTGTCCCGGTTATAACCGGTTTTTTATTTTTAAAGTAAAAACCGGTTATTAGGTTTTTACGGTGATTATGATTAGGTTAGGTATTTTTTTGGATCCCAATCATAATTATTATTTTCAAGTAATTATTCCAAACAAAACCATAATTCAAATTTTATTTTATTTTATAAATACAGAAGCAAACTGAAAGTGCAAACTCTCATCAGCCAGAAACAATTAAGTTTTATTATAATATTTCGTTGAAAAGGTATTTGTAATCATAATATTTACATAAGAAGTGATCTTTTACATCATCTATTTTTCACACTTGACTCTTGACATTGAAAGTGTGTAAATGGTTGTTTCTAGTTGTTTCTAGTTGTTTTTGATTACCAAAAATAATGTTCTGACTATAAATATCGAATAACCGATTACGAATACGAATCTCCAAGGATTTCCCTACGTTTTCAAAACGATACACACATACAGGAAGTATTAAATGAGTTAAAATGTACCTATTATACAAATATACAAACGTGTTAAAAGTAATACATGATAATTTTTTTTGATGGTAGTAAAAATAAAAGAAGAATTGCATTATTTAATTAATTTTTAAGTAAAATATTTATGTTGATATTATTTTTTTTAAATCCCATTTGAAAGAGTCTGGGAAATTTTTTATAAGTTGAAATGGTTGGGGTGGGGAATTTTTTGGGTTTGGGAGGAGAGGAAAATTGGTGGGTATTTTAGAGGATTATATTTTTAAATGGTAAATTAAATTTGCATCATTAATTGAATACAATAATGGCATATTATATTCTACTCTCATCATATTCATTGACAATAGAACCTGAATAATTTTAGCGCTCTCTGTTGAGCAGTAGTATAATAATTTTGGTTTACAGCTCTCTGCATCTGACTACAACCAGATGGAATTCTGTCTACCATACGCTTAAAAGATTTACACTAATGTCCCCATATATAGCTGCAATATTGGCAGATCCCTCAATTAAAAAAGCACCAAGGATGATTTCTGATTCAGATATAAAACTAATCACTGAAATTGTAAGCATTTTATCGCCTTTCGATGAGGCCGCAAAGGAGATCTCGGGTTCCCAGTACATTACTGCTAGCCTTGTTATCCCCCTTGTGTCTATTATCGAAAGATTTTTAAGAAACCTCAAGCCAAACCTTAGTACAGCTTAAAAGTTATGCCAAAAGCTTATAACTAGCCTTCAAGAGAGGGGCATTAGGCTTTTACGAAATCCCCTGCTTTGCCATGCTACAATCACGGCCCGAGGTTCAAAAAACTATATCTGAATCCGTATATAGCGGAGACAGTCACATCCAATTTAGGCTCGGAAGTTAGGACGTAACTTACCGAAATCGGAAAACTTTCTCCTTCCTGCTCCTTCCAGAATGAAGAACCCAAAGTGAGTTTAAAATCAAACCCTCTTTGGTCTTCACACGATCTGGAGTTGGTGAACAGTGGTTTCAGTTCAAGTTCTCAGGACACACAGATTCAAAGTTCTTTTTCAAGTGAACTGACTCTATATCTGCAGCGGCCTTTGCTGCCAAGTGATCCGTTTTCATTCTGGGATCAGAACAGAACCTGTATGCCAGGCTTGGCTTTTATAGCTAAAAAAATACATGTCGTTGGTCGGAAATTCGGTGGCATCAGAGAGACTTGTGTCATCATTGAATGATATTGTGTCAGATGAGAGAAGCCGCTTAACCGACAAACATATTATATGAACGAGTTTTTTTTAATGGGCTTCATGAAAAATACTGGCCAACATAATGCTAAATCCATTTCATATAATATAACCTATTTGTAACCTTCTAACCTATACTTTTTTACTTAAAATATTACTTCAGATTCTTTTATTGTATATTATTGCAATATGTATATATTAATCTTACGCTATATTATATTTAATAATAATCATAATAATCATAATCATAATTAATAATAAAATAATAAATAAATATAATAATTAATAGAATAAAATGGTTTTATTAAAAATTTTGTTTTATTTATATTGATATTGATGTTCTTTCGATAGTTCTAATTTTGATCATATTGATATCGAGTCGAATGAAGTATCGCAAACTAAAGTGCATTGTAAATGTAACTTTGTAACTATTGGATTAATTATTACCACTCTTTTGACCACAACCGTGTTCTTTTTTTGTTTGCCAGCTGATCTATAATTATAATGGCTGCACATTTTCTCTTTTGCGACATGTTTTTACAATTATACGTCTAGGCGAACAACTTGCTACTGACATCGTGTTCTGTTCAAATCTAAATATTCATAAAAACAGTTCCCTACACTATCATACATATCTGCACAAACATTTCACTCAATATTGTCAGCACACACCTATCATTACATGTAAAATCCTCAACTTGAACTTGAACTTGAACTATTTGAAACAAGTATATGTAGTATCTACACCTAAACGTTCAAACTTTGTTTGTAAACGTTATGTTGTTACACACACATCTATTATCGAAAAATGAACTGTGTAGGGAACAAACTTTTATGTCATACTTAACTGTACAAACTAGTTGAACAAATTTGTTGCTACGTTTAGGGCCGGCTTTAGTCTAGTCAAGTTATGTACGAGAAGTAGGAAACAGATATCTGTTAATAAGATAAGTGGGATACAAATTCTCACTTAACATGGTCTTAACTAATTGACTGAATTCGCTTTGGTAGACAGCATGTGACAACTTATACTTCCTTAACCAGACATACGACACGTGGGGTGTGAGAAATCCTAGAGTTCAGAGAGTAACCGTTATAAGTTCCAATTTCACTTCAAACGCCAACAGCGCTTCAGTAGCTTTCGAATACATATTTGTCTATGATCTGATGCAGTCAGTTCAGTCGACAATTATATATACCGTGAGTGGTGTTGCTTTCAAGTTGTCTGGGGTTTGTCACACCCCGCGTGTCGGAACTCGCAAGTTTATTTTTTTCAAGGTAAACCATCTTATACATACTACTTATATTCATAGAGTTTTTCATAATTACTCATCTCAAGCATATGTGGGAAGAGTGTGAAAATGAAGACGAATTTATTAATCAAGATGATTCAGAGACAGAAGACAATATCATCATCATAAGTGGCTCGACAATCCGTTGTGGATCTTGGCCTGCTCACAAAGAAGTCGCCACTCCTGTCGATTCCTGGCAACTTTCCTCCATCTTCTAACCCCTAGAATCTGTAGGTCTTCTTCCACATCATCAATCCATCTCATTCGTGGTCGTCCTCTGCTTCTTCTTTCCTCTGGTTTTGAAAATGTTAATCTCTTCGTGTATTCGTGATATGACATCCTAGCAATGTGTCCAGCCCATCTAAGTCTCTGCACTTTAACGAATTTCACAATATCTGGATTGGTGTATAACTGATACAGTTCAAAGTTGTATCTTCGACGCCATAGCCCATTTCATTTACGGCCCCAAAAATCTTTGTAAGATTTTTTCTCTCAAAAATACCAAGAAGTCTTTTATCATTTTGAGATAAGATCCACGTTTCAGAAGACAATATTGACAACGTAATTATCAACAGCGATTATGCTTATATGGAACAAGAACCCGAAGAATAGAATGTAAATCAGCAAGCTATTGTAGGAAGTATCAGACAGAGTTGTTATTATTGTAATAAATAAACCAATAACCTAAATGTTTGAACAAGAACAGAAAACTTAATTGCACATAAAGTATGCCAAGACACCAATTGAGTGCTTCCTGCTATTTATTGATAAACAAATGATTGCTAACTTGAGAAAGAACTCTCCACATTATGAGAATACATCTCTGATAGAAATCAAGGCTGTGTTGAGCTCCTTTACCTGTCTGGTGCATTCAGAAATAACCATCGTCATTTATATGAATTGTGGAACACTGATGGAACAGAAATGGACGTTTTCCGTTGCACAATGAGCCAACGTCGATTTGAATTTTTTATTTCATGTCTAAGATTCGATAACAAACAAAATCGTAAAGGAAGAGTCAAGTTAGATAAACTAGCTCATGTTAGAGCTTTCTTCGACAGGTTTGTGGAAAATTGCAAATCTGCATATTCTCTCTCTGATTTTTTGACAATTGACGAGAAGCTTAAATCGTTCAGAGGGAAATGTGCTTTTAGGAAATATATGCCAAATAAGCCATCGAAATATGGATTCAAGGTACATGCATTAGTTGACGCAGGTACGAGCTACCTACTCGATATGAAAGTGTATGTAGGACAACAGCCGGAAGGTCCATTCCGAGTTAGCAATTCCCCGAAAGACATTGTAGAAAGATTGGTTGTTCCCGTGCCTAGGACCAAACGCAATATAACGTTTGATAACTGGTACACTAGTCGTGATTCCTTGGTGAAGTTGCGTAAGACTTATAATTTAACTGCAGTAGGTACTATCAGGAAAAATAAACCTGATTTGCCCATATAATTTCAGCAAGGAAAAGGAAGAGAAAATTTTCCCAGTATAATTGGATTTCAGAACTGATACACTATTCTTTCGTATGTACCAAAGAAAGGAAAAGTTGTTTTACTTATATCTTCTCTCCACCATGATACAACAGTAACAGATGCTTATAATAAGCTGCCTGAAATTATTTCCTTTTATAATTCGACCAAAGGCGGAGTTGATGTAGTAGACGAGCTATCTGCAACGTATAATGTAGCACGCAACAGTCGTCGTTGACCTTTGACAATTTTTTTCTCTCTAATGAAGACTGCAGGAATCTATAGCCAGATCATTCACAGTCAAAACAAAGAAAGTCCTAACATTGCTAGAAGGCTTTTCTTGGAAAAACTGGGTTTGCAATTGATTGAAGAATATCAAAGAGAAAGAATGAGTAACCCTAGATTATCTAGAGAGTTGGGAAGCAGTATCCGAAAAACTTTGGGTAAAAATTCCTAACCGCCTGCAAAGAAGAGGAAACCTAATCAGCAGGGATAATGTTTAAAATGTCCCAGAAATAGAGACAGGAAAACTAGATGCGTGTGTGAGGCATGTTAAGTATTTTGTGTTTAAAACACTGTGTGACATTATGCGAAAATTACTCCAACTTTAAGAGCTGATAACTCAATAATTAATCTGTAGAATTTAATTATGTTTTTCATTGATAAGCTAGATACTCCTTTTATTGTAATTTTTTGTTTTCATAATATTAATTTTGATAGAAATATATTGATTCTCCAGTCATAATACAATTTTTATTTTCGAAAAAAAAATTGTTATTTCATATAATTGGCTATAAATCAAATATTCTTCTGAAAGTTATGACCATAATGTATCCTGAAGCTATAGTATTACATGTAATTATAAAAATCTACGAGATATAGGAATGAGTATCTTTTCAACTTAGGGTTTGTCACACCCCACGTGTCGAACAGTGTTACAAAATTTCACCTGTCAAGATAATGTTTTAATATTTTTGGATAAAAGGAATAATAATTGAGCAAGCGATTGTTAGCAATGCTCTTTCTGAACCATTTGGTTCTTATATTATCAAAACCTCGTACAGTTAACATGTCTAGGAAGGAAATAATAATGTTTACCTCCATCTCACATTTTAGTTGTAACTGAGGAGTGTGTTCATTAAAAACATTAAAAATGAAAAGGGGGTTCTTAATTTTATTAGTGAGTACAGCCAGAATCAAGTTATCCACATACTTCTTTCTTCTTCTTATAGTGCCGTGCACCTATAGTGCGTTGGCGAATTATCTTAAGGGCAGACGTCTGTCTTTTGCGGCATGCAAAAGATCGCCAGTGTTATTTATGTCTGTCCAGTTCTTTTTGTTCCGTAGCTACGATATTTGTTTACGACCTACTTCTCTCTTGCCTTCAATCTTTCCCTGGATGATTAGTTAAGGGATTGCGTATTTTTTTCCTCTCAGAATATGGCCGAGGTATCCAATTTTTCGTATCTTGATCAAATTGAGTAGTTCTCTCTTAGTATTTGCCTTTTTTAAGACTTCCTCGTTTCTTACCCTATCTGTCCATGGTATGCGGAACATTCTTCGCAACGTCCACATTTCGAAGGCCTCCAACTTATTAATATAAGGTACTCTTAACGTCCATGTTTCCATGCCGTATAACACTATGGACCATACATAGCATTTAACCATCTTGTAGCGGAGATTGAAGAAAAGATTGCGGTTACATAGTAGCGGTTTAAATTTACTAAAGAAGCTGTATTCTTAAAAGTGCGTTTTTTCTTATTGCCAGGCATTTAGTTTTTCCAGCATTTATCTTCAAGCCATATATTTTTCCTACGGTGTTTATTTTATACATACTTCTTTACAAAAGGAATATTGTGATTTAGATTACTGAGTCTCTTGAAGGTCTTGTCCTTTCAAAACTTGTACGTTTCCTTAAAAAATGTAATCCTTTTTCATCGACCTAGTGTCTTCAGAGTAATAATGTTCGTTACTCTAATTATGTAATTTAAAGGTAATCTGATATCATTATGTGGCTAGTTCTAACTTTTTTATAGACAGAATTATTAACCACATGTTTAATGTAACAGTAAAAATGTGATCCTTTTCTTTTCATTTTTAAGTGGTTGTATTTATTTGTATGTTTTTCACTGATGATAATCTGCTAGTATCAAAAACGTTCTGAAAATTTATAAATCCATTTTGGACAATTTTAAAAATTTTAATAAAAATTTTATACCATTTTACAAAAGAAAGTTTCTACTTCATTGTAAGTTTTTTTTTAAACTAGTCTACAGACAACCACTGAGAATTTCCCTTTGAAGTTTTAATATAAATTCACTTTTGACAAGTCTTTTAAGACACTTCTAACTTAACTAACACTTCTAACCTAACCTAACTTAACACTTCGAAAATAGATTGCTAATCTTGGTATCACCCCTTTTTCTAAACTTAAATATCAACAGAAATTGTTAACAAATCTTTGGCAATTAATCTTTCTCCTCATAGCTTTAAATTACTAGCTCTTGATCTAAAATTTAAGTTATCTACAACTCTTAAGGATTATTTAACTCGAAACTTTTCATCAGATGTTTAAAATATTCATGTAGATTCTAACCCACAGATCTCTTTCAATTAAGATCATCCGCCAACACTATTACATAACTTTACTAATGCATCAAAAAAGTCACAGTCCAAAGTAGATCTGCCTAGTAGATCAAGAAATCCTACCACCACTTGCACCTCTAGAATTAATAAACACATTGCTACCATGCTACTTAAGTCCCATGAGAGGCCAACACGGACTCACACATACAAGTTATATACGGGCTGCGTGATGCCAGCGTGTATTCACGCGCTCGAAATACACGGAGACATTTCGAGCCCGGCCAGATGGACTAGAAAGCATACTTGGCCTGTACTTCTGAGGTGTCAACGACGACTTACATGGCCTATAATATTTATGAGTTACAATTGCGTAGTTATATATTTTTTTGTTATATATTCATAGTAAGAACACATTTTAGGCAAAATAAGCTTTATTTTCATTAAACAAAAAGTAATAACATTATATCAAAATTGTATCTAAAGTACTTATTTAATTTTTTGTCACGGAATATATGACATAAAAACAGCCAAGATGTTGGTTACTTTCCTCTGTGCTACTTGCCTTCCTTCCTCTTCTACCATTTTTGCGTAACATGTTGTACGTCTTCTGCCTGCACGACCAACACTCGCTGAGTTTGTGACTTTTCCATAATGACTGGTGCGACAATAAATTCTCCTAATACGCCCCGAACTATCCCTTCCTTTAATTTGGTAATCGTGATGATTTCATTGGCAATGCTTTCATGCGAGACATAGGCATTTATAAGTGCTGCTACAGTAAAGAGCTCCGTCGATAATTTTCTGTACCATTTTATTCCTTACGTAATGGCGAATTATAACTTTTCATGTAATCTGATATATCAATGAAGCTTTTATATTTATTATATTTGATGACATTCTTTGGATTTACAACATCACCACGCGCCTTTTGCATCGTCACCATTTCGTCAACGAATTTGGTACTAATCATCAACACATCTCACTTGTCCGTCCACTTCTAAACAACGATGCCCAAATTACTTTGTTCAGCTACATGTTTGCTTACTTTTAGTTTTTTGGAAATAATATGTTTGCGATTGTATTTGTGGTTTGCACGTACCGTACCAATCATATAAGTTTTTCATCATAAACAAAAATGTTTATTAACACTTTTTATGTAGGAAGAACCGTTCTCTCATAAACAACGTTGTGCGCGAAATCAACGGTAAAAATTTGATATCTTTTGATCTACGTGTCCTATTCACAAGAACCAAGATCAAGGTTTTAAAGGTAAAGAGTGCAGCTTTTGTTGCAGTTTTTGTATTTTGCAACAAATAAACTTAGTTTTTATAAAGGTGTTAAATAAATAAACGTGTCGCGATTTTTGCCATTTTTTATGATTCTTGCAGCGAATTTGGTACTAATCATCAACACATCTCACTTGTCCGTCCACTTCTAAACAACGATGCCAAATTACTTTGTTCAGCTAAATGTTTGCTTACTTTTAGTTTTTTGGAAATAATATTTTTGCGATTGTATTTGCGGTTTGCACGTAACGAACCAATCATATAAGTTTTTCGGTGTAGGAGTTCATGTGCAAGTGTAACAGAACTGTAGTAGTTATCAATCGCAAGTGTTCGTCCTTTGTCAAGCAGTACATCCATATATTTCATCACTACATTTGTTGATAAGGTGCTACTATGAGCATGTTCCTTTCCACTATACACGTTAAAATCGTAGCTATAACCTCCTTTCAGACAAAGTTTGAATAATGTAATCCCAAATTTGTGCCTCTTGTTGGTAAAAACTGTATGAATTTTAGTCGCCTTTGAAAAAGCACTAAAGTTTCGCCAATGCACACGTTTTCCTTTGGAACTATGGCTGCCAAGAATTTATACTTTACTCTGCTAACCAAGGGAATGATCTTCTGCAAACGGTCATCTGTTGTTACTAAATTATTGTTGAAATGCAACGTTTTCCACCATAACTGAAAGCGATTCCTTAACATTGCTTTTTTGATTTTATTCACATCCAGATCATACAGGGTGTTTCAAAAAGGTATGTCATAAATTAAATCACGCATTCTGGAGACAAAAGTAAATTGATTGAATCCAACTTACCTTAGTATAAAAGTGTACACAAAAAAAGTTAGAGCCCTTTGAAGTTACAAAATAAAAATTGTTTTTTGCATTATCTCCTAAACTACTTGGCATTTTGTAATAAAAATGGACACGTTACTTTCTTGTTCTGAAAGCATTTTTCATAAAAAAGAAACAACAAAATCTAAGCGCACAGAAAAATTTTAAGGGGGTGTGCAGCCCTAAATCCCCCCAAACTTTTGAGTACGTTTAAATCAAATGAATTTTGTGGCATCATTAGTTTAACACATATTATTTTTAAAACTTTTTTGCCTCTTATCACTTTTTTGAAAAACTAGTTTTTTCCTAGTTGGCCATAAAATTACAATTAGTTTCTATAGATACAATAATTACAAACAGTTCCATCAATAATAGTCAATAATTTGAATCTATCATTTATTGTCTGAATAAGATTGATATTAAAAATTTTGATATTACAATGGCCTACACATTTCAGGAAATGGCAGATATGCATTTAACTTTGAGTAAGTTAGATTAGATTAAATTATGATTTCAATAAACCATCGGGAATATCGTAGGTGAATGTCAAGGAAATAGTACAGCAGCCACAAGGTGTTATGCAGTAAAATACCCCAATCGAAATACACCCGATAGACGATTATTTCTGACCATTGATCGTCGTTTACGAGAAACGGGTACATTACAACCGTAAGTTGCTGGCAATAGTGGTCGTCTAATAATTAATGCAACTGATGAAGACATTTTAGAAATCATTAAAGAACAAGGGTAATACCTGCTCAACTAAATGTTCCTTACGTAAGGGTTTGGAGGCGTTTGAAGGATTAGCTGCTTAAACCCTATCACTTAATAACGGTTCAAGAGTTATTGGTTGAAGATTATTCTAAAAGGATTGGATTTTGCGATTGGTTGTTAATGGAAAACACTCGAAATGTTAATTTTATTAGAAATACATATGTTGTTTACCGACGAGGCTACCTTCAGTAGAAATGGAATAACAAACCATCATAACGAGCACATTTGGACCGACAAAAATCCCCACGCCAAAAAAACGACTCATCACCAAAGGACTTTCAAAGTTAATGTTTGGGCAGGAATTGTGGATAACAATCTAATAGGGCCAGTATTTCTTCCCAACAATTTAAATAGTGATAATTATTAGAAGTTCTTGACAAACGATTTACAAGAGTATTTGGAAGAAGTGAATATTGCAATAAGCTAAAATATGTTTCTATAAGATGGCACTCCACCCCATTTCAGTAATGAAGTCCGGGAATACCTTTGCAGGCAGTATCCTGGTCGGTGGATTGGAAGGGGTCGTGACGCGCCTATTTCTTGGCCACCCAGAAGTCCAGGTCTTAACCCCATGGACTTTTGCTTTTGGGGGTTTATGAAAGAGATAGTGTATGCTGTAACAATAGAGAACGATCAACAATTGAGGGTTAGAATAATAATTGAAGCTGCAAATCAATTTCGTCAGAAAAAATTTGATTTTTCAGCGCATTCGGTTTTTCTTATTAAAACGATACCGAATGTGTATTGAAGAAAATACCCTGTATAACTATTCCCGGGAATAATACGTGCAATTTTATTTATTTCTTTGTCTAAGTCATAGCGAAATCCCTTAATAAATTAAAATGGCATCTTTTCTAGATTTACTATTTGCCGAAAATCTACAAATCCTAACGATAACAACTGGTGATGTGAAGTTACCATTAAAAAATAAATCCAGCATTGGATTTAGTAAAAAATGTTGTTATCAGAAGTACATGAACATTACTTATAAAGGAAAAAATTGCCAGTAATTAGCTATATATTATAGTTTCAATTAATTACAAAATTTTAATGTAATTGATATATTTGTAAAATTTATAAAATTATGAAAATATCCAAATGGACTACAATTTATAAAACTTTTTTTTTTCGTATCAGACCATCATCAGTGAAAATTCTCAAGTTTCTATCCATTAGTTACAGTTTGATTATCTTACACTTTTATTACCTTACAGTTTAAAACAAAGTTTTTCTTGAACTTTTTAAGACTTGAGATCGCCTTGAAATACATCTCTAAACGTATAGTTAATTCTAAGTTCTTCGAAGTATTTCGAAATCTTATATATGAGTTCAGTTATAAAAGTTAGAGGTTAAGAAGTTCGAAAATATTATTTATTATATAAAAGAAAGTTTTCTCAGTCTGGATTTCGTTAGAAATTAACCTCAAGCTGGAGCTAAAAGAACAAAACAAAGTTTGGAAAGTTTTGAAACAAAAGCTAAATTGAGTTATGAGAAAGAGAAATATTTCCATACAGGAACTGTTTTTTTATACAGGAGTAAAGCATTATCCATAAAAAGTATAGCAAATAAACACTGGTACATATCGTCGCTGTAAAATCAAACCAGCATAAATGCAAAAAAGACATTTGTCACGGAACCGTTCCAAAGAGTTTACAATTATTTTTTTTATTGTTGGTGTTGCAAAACACAAGTTGTTTTGCTCTCTGGTATAAAACAGGTTTTTTAAGGAAATAGACATCGGTTTTTGGTGAAATTTTCACAAATTGTGTATTAAGTTACAAACTGCTCCTTTTTTCTTCTTTCTTTTTATCTTTTTATTCATTTAATGAACGTAAAAGAGGAGATTTTTTTATTAAAATATTGTACGCAAGATATACAACAAACGTATTGAATATAACTTTAATTACTGTTTAATTACTTTAGGCGATAGACAAATTAACAGATAGGAGTACGGTCAAATATTCTTTGACGTTGTCGGCATGTGCAGAATATCTGGGAACGTACAAAAAAGTAAAAAGATAGAAAACTGTGCATTGATAGGTGTCAAGCCTTTGACGGTTATTTGGGGGTGGGTGCCTTCCGTATTGCAACAGTATTTCTTATTATGGATCTGACCATGCTGTCAGATGTTAAGAACTAAATTAATTAGGCAAAAAACATAGCTATTTCTTGATATAGGTTTCGTTTCGTATATTTTGGGTATATCTTGCATTTTAAGTTAAACAAAAATATATTTGTATGGCTTTATTTTAATAAAATTAAAAATAAATTAGAAGGAAAATTATTAGTATAGGATTTTTAGTCTAGAAAGTAAACAACAATACAAATAGATCAACAAAAAAGAAAATAAAAACGGAGGAAAAAGACATAAACCGGAACACGACAGACCGATTGAAGGACAAAGAAGAGCAACATGTAAGTAAGAAAGCCCTAGACACTTACATAAAAGTAAGTAAAATATTTACGGACATGGAACATAACAATTAGGAAATTTCTAAGTCAGATGAGGCAAGAAATTAAAGAAGATATCCTGGAAAGTAAAACAGAAATTAAAGATGAGATAAGAAATTAAAGAAGATATCCTGGAAAGTAAAACAGAAATTAAAGTTGAAATTAAGAATATGAAAAACAAACTGAAAGAAGAAAAAGAAACTTAAGCAAAAAAAGTAGAAACAGAAAATTTGAAAAAAAAGTAGAAAAAACAGAACAAAAATGGGAGAAAAAAAATGAAGAACTCAAAAAAACATTAACACTTATGGAGAATAGATTAGAGTAGATCGATAAAGAAAAAATATCCAATAAATTAATTTATATCAGGAATTAAGGTAGACTGTAGCAAAATACTGGGGTGTGTAGGAGGAGAGAGGTATAAGAAGAGTGGTCTATATATATGGGATAAAATTGATAGAAGTAAAATAGATAACAATTAAGTAAAGAAGTAAAAAAAATATTGAACGAAATGTGGCTAGGCTAGCAATGTAGGCAAGAGAATGACCACTAGAAACTCAAGGATGAATACGGCCAATTTGCATGCCTTTTAAAGACAGTAAATCAGGAAAATATGTATGATGGATAGAAAAGAAGATAAGAAAAATGAATAGATATAATGAAAATTAACAAAGGAAACAAATTGAGGGCGCCAGAAGAGGGATACTACTCTAAAAAGAGTAACGGTCACTCTTCCAGGTATCGTATACTGCTAATATTAATTAAAGTTAATGTAATAAACAAAAGTGCTGTAAATGTAAAAAGGTAAGGAAATATTAATAAAAAATTATATGCAAAACAAATTCAAGTTTATTAAATATAACTTCTTAGATTTTGACAATCTTTAAGTTACCAAAAAGTATATGAAAATTTCACAATATAATATTATAACGGAAATGTTGAAAACAACTATAACAAAAAGTTGAAAACTACACAGAATAACTCTGATATAGAGTGTACAACCTACATCTAGGTTAAAAAACAACCTTAAACAAAATAATGCTAACGTTGGAAGAACGTATAGCCAAGTAAATATATCATACTAACCTACAATATGACCAACAATATTGTTAAACACCTCTAAATTCAAATATAAACAAAGTAATATATATAAATGGGAACAAGCCAAGTTAAACAATTGAAACTGTCTATTATCCTGAAGGGATAATAGCCAGAGTTAATAACGCAAGATGAAATATAAAAAAATTAGTTAAGTAAACACATAATGAAATAATTAAAGTTAATAATGAAATAAATGGTTAATACAAAAAAACAATGGAAGATAATCTCTGGGTAGAATTTGAGCTCAAACTTACCGATACCTTACACCAAGGGGAGTTATATTAATTAATATATATATATATATATATATATATATATATATATATATATATATATATATATATATATATATATATATGTTATAAAAAAAAACTAGAACTGGTGAAACAAGATATATATATATATAGTTCTGAATCAAAAACCAACTGTCCTCCTAGGTGAAACAGTTGTCTGGAAGGATACTCCCGAATGGCTTCGGTGTCCCAGCGAAGTCCTCCTTGAGGTCCGAAATTAGCACGGAGCTGGTGCTAATTGGCTCAGTTCCAATGATTACGGTCCTGCCCTACCTCTAGGTGCAGGCTGGAGAAAAAATGAGGGTGGAGTAGACAATACTCCCTGGCTTGTCCCAATGACCCTGATTCTTATAGAGTTGAAGTGGTACTCTCCCTCGGATGTTCTGAGGGAAGTTTATAATTCCATGGGAGGTGGCAGATAGCTAATCAATTCCGTGCTAGAAATTTCCCTTCAGCCTCCCGAGTTTCCGAAAACACCGTCAATTAAATTGTTATGGTTATACTTAGAACATTAACTTCTTGAAGTGAAGGAAATTCTATGCATTAATTGGATTTTCTTTCGCTAACTACCACCTTTGTACCACTTCCAACTCTCGATCAAAAGTGAGTTTTAATTCACAGTTAATTAACCAAGAAGAGCCATTTTCCACTTCCCCTAATCTCCTGTCATCTCTTTGGTTCGCGATGGTACCAAATTAGATCAGAGTGACAACTTAAATTATTAAAAATACACACTTAATGGGCAAATGAACACTTAAAGTTAGGCAACCCATACTACATCTCCGAAATTATTTTAATATAAATTGTTTATTATTTTAATATAAATTGTAATAAAAGTAACGACTGTTACAAGACCTAGAAGATGAAGAGGGACTAAGAGAAGACATACAAAAAATAATGGAAAAAGAACTTAAACTGAAAATAGAAATTAAAAGTGCGTTTAAGATAGGATACCAGAAATGTATAATAGAAACAACGAGCTGGGAAGGTAAACAGTAAATTCTACAAGAAAAAGGTAAACTCAGAGACGGTAGAGAAATATATACAAATGCAACGCGAAAGTCCACGAAAGCAAAGACACAAAAAGAAATCAGAGACATAACAAAACAAGAAAGAAGAAAAGGAGCAAAAGTAAAAAATCAGATATCAGAAATTAGAAATAAATGACAAGGTGCTGAAATGGAATGCAAAATAAAATAAACTCACAGAAATTGAAAATGCTTCAAAAAACTAGAAAAAAAAGGATCGATGGATAAGAAGACAACAGTCAATACAGACAAAGAGGAAAATGAGTTAGATTATATTCAGAATAATAAGAGAAATACAAAAAAAGAGAATTAAGAAAATGACCAAAAACGTTGGAACATGGAACGTGAGGACGCTGCTGGAAACAGGAAAAGTGAAAGAACTAGCGACGCAATTAAAGCAATACAAGATAGATATTGCAGGAATTCAGGAAACCAGATGGGGGGACATGGAAGAATCGAAAAGGAAATTTAACAGTATGGTATGCAGGGGAAGAAAAATCGGTATATGAAGGAACGACTTTTATGTTGGTAGGGGAAGTAAGACATAAAGTCAAAGAATATCATATATAAGTGTAAAAAGGACACCGAACAAGTTGTCCATAATAAATGTCTATGCATATACAGAAAACAGTGATAACTTGACAAAACAGCTGTTCTATAAAACACTACAAGTAAACGCTGAGAATATCCTAGGAGAATATATAATAATCATTATAGGAGATTTCAACGCCCAAATAGGCAAAGAAAATTGCTTCAGAGAGGTTCTCCTTCTTCTTCCTTTTTGCAAGCAATTCTGCTTGGTTATTGGCGGATTAATACCTTTATGGAAGGTTGTCACTCTATCTTTTGCGCGGTCGTCCGATACTTTTTCTGCCGATTTGTGACTTATCTCTTGCTATTTTGACGACACGGGTGTCCTCCACTCTGCTTATGTGGTTATTCCATTCTTTTTTTCCATTTTGTGTGCATTTATTTATACACTGTACATTACATTTTTTTCTAATATCTTCTATTTCGATCTCTCAGCGTATTTCCTGTAATTCTTCTCAGTACTCTCATCTCTGCCGTTTCCAGTAGCCTTTGCGTTGTAGCTGTGTCGGGTCTTGTTTTTAAGACATATGTCATTATTGGTCTTACGCTGGCTTTATTTGACTTCATCTCAGTGTTAATGTATCTGTTTCGCCATATAATGTTATTAAAGCATCCTGCCAATCTATTTGCTTTTTGTACTTGATTTCCCACTTCTTTGTCTAGGTCTCCATAGCTAGACAGTGCAATTCCCAGGTATTTTATTTTCATACTTGTGTAACGTCTTAATCTAATTAAGACCAGGGCGTTAAGCAACACCAAACCGCTAGAAGAAACGAAGGGAGAAATTTTTCGAATATCCCTAAGGATATTCAAGAGAAAAACGGCCAACCGTTCCATCCATCAGAATGGTGCTCTACCTGACTGTTCAGCCCTGGGTTCGTTCCCTGTTCATTCTCTCCCCACACCAATCCCAGAAAGGTACAGGAAATAAAAAAAACTTACAAAGTCATAGTAAAGGTATGTATATTTAATAAATAAAAATAAATAGAATTCAAATAATTATTATGAATGTGAAACAAAAAAAAATTTTTAAACCGAGACTCAAAGATTCTGCCGGTTGACGGTATAAAATAATTAAATATATTAAAAAGTACTCAGCTTTAGTTCGTTCTGAAGGAGTCGTTTAGTTCTCCAGGAAGGGTTCCGAGCTTTGTGGAAGTTAGCCGCTGTCGGTGGTTGTTGGTTGGGCTAAGGGGGTTGTTGGTCTAGATTATAGCAATCATTTTTGTCCCCATGTAGGTAAATGGGTTTCAAATTATCATTCAATGTATCAGTAGATTTAAGGTAGTATGGATGGTTGCTGATTGTTTCCCCGAGGTAGTGTGGTTGGTTGTTGTTTGCTTCCCAAGGTAGTTTGGTTGGCTATTGCTTGTTCCCCGCGGTAGTGGCTAGAAAATTCATACAAAGATCAGTTTTCTCCCAAAAGAAAAGCCTGATCAGACATAAAGCTAAGTATTCAGAGAAAAACGATCTCAGCAAAATCTTTTATTACAGCGTGGCATTAATAAAAATAAATTTGTAGGAAAAGATTTTATTAATAAGATATTAAAGAAAATAAGGTAATATAGGTACCTACATATATACAGTAAAAAAAAATAAAAGTTAAAATGTTTTCAACTTTATTTGAACAAAGAAAGTATCTGCTATTCAAAAGAAAACAAGTAAAAAACAGAGGCCTAAAACTAGAAAAAGATACGTATATTTTGTCTTCAACCGTTGTGTCAAGATATATAAATTAATTTAATTAAATAAAAATTTCTTTGGACGGCACAAACATTAAAATACAAACACAATATATTAAACTTGTAACAGCCTTTGTAGTGTCATATTAGTGAGGTTATAACCTCATATATAATACCAAAAGCCAGATATTTTTTATTTTTTAGCAAGAATTAAACTATCTAACTGGCTTGATTAACTGTCATAAATTAATCATAACTACCCTCTCGTACCTTCGCCCAAACCTCAATTAACTATGGCGTGAAGACAGATTGACTAAACTCACCAATCACATTTCCTTTAATCCTCGTTAGTACAACATTTAATTCATCTTAGAGGAAGCTTGTCGTTTTCGTTTACATTATATAAGTTCTGTTTTAACTTATCCCAAGACTCTGATATTGTGATGTACCATAGCAGCTATCCAGGGAGTCAAAAATAAATCGTATTTCTTTAAAGAAACTTGGGTTTTGTCCTTTTTCATTTGTCACAGTATATTTTCTTGATTATATTATTGGTATGTTTAATTTTAAAAAGAATATTTTATAAACAGCTTCTAATTTGTGGGTCGAAATACAAAATCCAAGAATTAACCATTTTTATGTTTATAAAATTAATAATTTGTTTTACACTTTCGAGCGATATAATTAAAATCTGGTTTTTTTTCTTTCAAATGATTAGTCACTCCCATGTCATAAATTCATAATAAACGTAAATAAGTATTACATAACCGCACTTGTATATGATCTAATTTACTTAAAACACAATTTTAAAGAAAATAAAATGGTCTAAAATAAGTTTAAAACCATTTTGATTACTTTGTTATACATATGTGTCTATATATATATATATATATATATATATATATATATATATATATATATATATATATATATATGTATATATATATAGAAGAGTTATTTGTCAGTAGTGTCTACAGATCTACAGATCTACAGATTGATGACAACGTAACAATCAAAGAAAAGGATAAAAAGGATAAATTCAAATACTTGGTGTTTTTAATCACGAAAAAGGCAACAGCAGAGGAAGAAATTACACAAACAAGAACAACAATCCGACAACTTAACTCAGTATGGTGGGATAGACACCTAAATATGAAGACAAAAACACAGATTTATAAAACATTAGTGCGAACTATTAGGACATATGGGGTTGAAAATTGGATCATAAACAAGAAAAACAGCAGTAAGATAGTAGCAACAGAGATGGAATACCTGCGAAGATTTTACAGAGTAACAAGAATGGATAGGAGAAGTAATGACGAAATAAAGCAAAGAACATCAATAGAAACAGACATACTAACATATATAGAACAAAAAAGACTAAATTGGTATGGACATGTAAGAAGAACGACAGCAGATGGATAAACAGAATAACCGAATGGAGCTCCATAGGAAGGAGGAAAAGAGGACGACTCCGAAAATCCTGGAGGAACGAAGTAGACGACGCCATGAGTAAGAGATGCTTAAACGATGGAGAAAGGGACAACAGAGAGAGATGAAAACGGTTGAGCGAGGGAAGACAGTGAATACCGTAGAGTCCCTGAATATACATATACATATACATATATATATATATATATATATATATATATATATATATATATATATATTTGTCAGTAATGTAATAAATTTATAAATGTGGTCAATCAATGTGAAATCGTATTAGACTGTCTAAAGCAATATCCATTTTCTTAATTTTATATTGTTAAAACTATGAAATGTATGTATAGGAGCATTTACAAGAACAAATTTAACGTATTGACTACAAAATAAATAAGATGGCCGTTAAAATTATTGTTTTTATAATTGCCACTCTATTTATATAAAAAGTCATTTCCACTGTTTCCCGACTAGCGAAACTTAGCGATGTTTACATTTATGTATAAGTAATATTCCTTAATAATTTACATTAAATATCGTCTTTATTTAATTCTCCCAAAAATATTTTTTAAAATATAGGCCCAACCAAACTTTATATTGACAATATAAAACTATATTTCATCACATTGACTAGGCCACTACCAATCAACATATTTAGGTGATTTCATGACCTATCTTTAGTCATGCGGATTAATTTTAAACTGTCGTGATTTTTCAGGTCATTTATTTATCCTATTTCAGTTTTATTATCTGTTTACTCTATTGTTATAACAATACACTTATACTTGAAATTAGTTATGTATAAAGTTCGGATTATAAGCATTTCTGATTACTTACTGATCACATTGAGACATCACTCAGACGTAACAAACGTATGCAGCAGACAAGAGGCAAATGCAGACTCGGATCACTACCTAGTGGAAAGTAGAATAGGAGCCAGAATCTCAAACATTAAAAAAGAAAAGGGATCCAAAATTGAAAAATATGAAATAAAAAACTTAGCAGACAACAGAAAAAAGGCAAAATACAAAGAATATATAAAAGGAAGGCTAGAAAACAGATAAAAGCACAAGGATATAAACAGAATGGGAAGCGTGTAAAAACATCATACAAGACGCGGCCAAAGAGACCCTGCGTCTACAAAAAAAGCTCAAATCAACTGAAGGACAGTGGTTCGATGAACAGTGTCGTAACATAACAGAGAGAAAAAATAATGCATATCAACGACTTCAACAACGACATAGAACACGAAAGGCAGAGGAGAAATATAGAATGCTAAGGAGGGAAGAGAAGAAAATGCATCGCAGAAAGAAAAGATAACACGTAGAAAAAGAACTCCAAGAAATAGAAGAACTAAATAAACCAACAGAAAACAGGAAATTCTACCAAAAACTTAACAAAAGTAGAAAATAATTTAAACCAAGAACAATGATGTGCAGAGACAAAGAAGGAGATATAGTAACTCAACAGAGTGAAATACTACAAAGATGGACAGAATTCTTCAAAGAAAAGTTTGAAAAAACGAAGATCCACTATATGATTGAATTATACCGGATCAAACGGATACCAAAAAAACAATCCCCTCTTCAGTAGCTAAAATACAAGAAGCAGTTACCAGACTAAACAACAACAAGTCACCTGGATTAGACAATATTAGGGCAGAACTATTAAAGGAAGGTGGAGACTCCCTATTGAATGCGATACACGACCTAACAGTGAACAAATGGAATAATAAACAAGTGCCACAAGACCGGAATACCGGAGTAATTATCCCACTACATAAAAAGGGAGATCAGCTTCAATGTAAAAACTACCGGGCAATAACGCTACTAACTGTGGCATATAAAATACTGTCAAATATTGTGTATGACCAATTGAGATCATATGCGGAACAAATATTTGGGGGATATCAATGTGGCTTCTGCAGGCAGAAGTCCACAATAGATCAGATTTTCGTCTTGAGATAAATCTTGGAAAAGACTAGTGAATTTAATATAGACACACATCATATTTTCATTGATTTTGAGAGTGCCTATGATAGCATCGAGAATTTCTGATCTATGCACTGAAAGAGCTTAATATTCCAACTCAACTCATTGATATAGTAAAAGAAACACTTAAATTACAAAGCAAAATTCGAATTCAAAACGCACTAACAGATACAATCCATGTGAGAACGGGCCTACGAGAGGGAGATGCTCTCTCCAGTATTTTATTCAACGTCACATTAGAGAAAATTATTAGAGAGTCAAAAGTCAACATCAGAGGAACAAAAATAACAAAAAGTGTACAAATATTGCCATTTGCAGATGATGTTGATATCATAGCTAGAAGGGAAAGAGAGATGATAGAAGCATTTAATGCGATAGAAAGAGCGGCACAAAACAGTGGCCTGAACATTAACGAAATAAAAACCAAATACATGAAGGCCAGCAAATCGACAGGCCAAAGAAATCTACAGAATCTGACAATAGGAGACTATAATATCGAAAGCGTGAAAAATTTTACATATCTAGGTTCACTAGTTACCGCAGATAACAATGTCAGTGAAGAAGTTACGAGAAGAATACATATCGCTAATAAAACATATAATGGACTAATGAAACATCTAAGACCTAACATCACAAGAAAATCCAAATGCAAAATATACAAGACTCTGATAAAACCAGTCCTTATATATGGATCAGAGACATGGACACTGTCGATAAGCGATGAGAACCTATTAGGTACGTTTGAACGAAAAATCCTTAGACACATATATAAGGGGGTAAAAGAGAATGACATATGGCGCAGAAGATATAATTTTTAACCGTACACAGCATACATTGAAACTGGAGGTCATAACATCCATAAAGATCGGACGTGTGCGCTGGATGGGCCATGTTGAACGGATGTTGGAGACTAAAACACCAAAACATATAATGAGACAAACACCAGTAGGGAGAAGGTCAAAGGGAAAACCCAAACTTAGATACATGGAACAAGTGAAACAAGATCTTAAAACACTTATGATTGCCAACTGGAAAAACAAAGCAAGAAATAGAACAGAATAGCGGAAAATCCTAGAACAAGCCAGAACCCAGAAAGGGTTGTCGAGCTACTGATGATGATTATAATGATGATTACTTACTGATGTTACAAGAGAATTACAGAAAATTGAAATCGTGATATGAAAATTTTATCTAATCTATATTGAAATCAAACTGCCAAGGTAAGAGTTGACAATTAGAATACCCGAGATATCAATATACAGAAAGGAGTTCGCCAGGATTGCGTGCTGTCACCACTACTCTTCAATGTCTACAGTGAAGCGGTATTTAAACAAGCGCTCTCAGGTTCAATAAAAGGTATATCTATCAATGGAGAAGTTTTGAATAACTTGCGTTTTGCAGACGATGCAGTAATAATAACGGATAAAAACAATGATTTACAGAATGTAAAGTAACAACTTAATGAATGCTGTCATGAATACGGACTAAGGATAAATTTGAAAAAAACTAAATGGAGATACTGAAATGGAGAGTGTGGATACCTACAAATACTTAACAACATGGATAACATCAAATGTAGACCTAACCAAAGAAATTAAGACACGTATTGAAATAGCACGTGCCTCATTCATTAAACTTAAAAAGTTTCTTTGTTGTCTGGATATTAGGTTAGGACTACGCTTAAGGATGCTTCGGCGTTACGTATGTACTACTCTTCTTTATGGCTTTGAAGCACGGATATTAAACAAGTGCATCTGAATAAGTTAAACGCCTTTAAATTTTTGTGTTACAGAAGAATCCTACGAATATTAAGGACTCAAAGGTTGTCAAACGCAGAAGTTACTAGAAGAATAGGAAATGAAACTGAAATAATATTGACTGTCAAAAGAAAAAAATTTAGGTATTTAGGCCATGTGTTGAGAGGGCAAAGATATTCATTATTGCAGCTTATTAGGCAAAGCAAAATTCAAGGAAAGCGAAATGTGGAAAGACGAAGAATATCGTAGCTTAAAAACTTAAGGGAATGGTTTGAATGCAGTAGTGCAAAAATATTTAGACCGACAGTATACATGGTCTGCATAGCCATGATGATTTCCAGCCTTCGATAGAAGATGCAAATTAAAAAAGAAGAAGACCTCTGGTCTGTATCTATGTGTTTAAATATTCATCATTAGTTATTCAAAGTAGTTTTATTTGTCATTTTCATGCTGGCTTTCGCTCAGACGATTGAAAGATTTTAAGAACTCTATTACCTTTATATTATACCTTCAATTACTTAAGGGGAAAGGGTTTATTTTCAATATTTTAAACATATTTTTAAGATTGTTTTTTGAAAAATTGTTTCTTCTTCTTTAGGTGCCGTCTCCTCTAAGGAGGTTGGTAATCATCACAGCTATTTTCACTTTTGAGATTGCAGCTCTGAACAAGTCGACGGAACTGCAATTATACCATTTTCTCAGATTGTTGAGCCAGGAGATGATAATTGTTTAAGATAACTTTATTTGTAACATTACTACATTATAGCATAACATTTCAAGAGTATTATCTTAAATTTTGGTACAAAAATATTAAAAATCTGTTTTGTGCCAAAAAGCATTCTTTATTTTGTGAGTTTCTCTAGGTTGCAGCATCCAGATATTGTTCATTTTAGTTTGTTTTAAATTTTATAACGAAAAAAAGACAAATTTTTGAGTTTTCGAAAAATTTTTGTTAAAATTTAACTAATTTACAGTTATAAAATTAATTATAACAATAAAATGGACAATATCTTGAAGTTGTGTGCAAGAAGTGTGCAAAATTTGAGAAGGATCGATCAGGTAGTTTTTGAGATACAGTGAACACCGACTTTTTGCTCCTGCTTTCGATAAGCACTGCCTTTTTTGTTGCATCTGCAGTCATTTTATCCGCTCTATTAATCCAGTTGTTATCTGATGTAAGTCCGTAAGTATAAACACTTGACACTGTACCTATTCCAATTTCTATGTGTGTGCTCACTCAGCTTACTTACTGGTCTCACTCACTCATTAAGTTCACTTACCTCACTTGCTTACCTCACTCTCTCACCTCACCCACTCACTCACTTCATTCAGTTACCCCAATCACTAACCTCAATCACTCACCTACATATCTCACCTCGCTCACTCACTTCACTCAATTCTAAATGCCTATAACTCAATTAATTCTGCTCCAATTACATTGAAATTTTAACTGAGTATTCTTCAAGAGTCATGTTATCAAATAAAAAATACAACAAAAGCATAATAAATTCCCTACTCCCACCCCCCCTCTTAGCTGTTGTGAAGTTATTCTGGAAGTCTTTATATACAAGTCAGTTATTTACCTGAAGCACCGGGAGGTGTTTAGAGAACCACATTTATAGCTGAGGTTGACTTTTAAATAGCTTAATGTTGAGTAGTATACAATCCATTACCTCCGTAAAATACAGTTATTTCTTATTTAAAAATAAAAATAATCGAAAATGTAGTACATATATTTCAATATTATAAACGATCACATTATTTTTGTCCAATAAAAAGTTTTAAGTGTACACTTTTTAAACTGTATTATATTTCAAGCTTTTGATATTAAAAACATGAGTTCAGTACCTACCTACATTTTAGAGCCCGAAGAAGATATGAAAATAAGTTGTTGGGAGCTTGATTAAATTTTAACATGTTATCGCTTATATACGTGTAGAAAAACGCGGCAAAATAAAGTTATGTCGACAAAAGCACGGCTCATTTTTTAGGTGTGCTTTACTTTATTAAGTTTCCATGGTTTTTGATATAAGAAATAAATTCTTATTTTGTTTGTTCTTATTGTTAATAAAATATAAGCAGATACATTGTATGTGTCAACCATTTTTTTAATAAATCATAATATAATTAGTTTGCATTGTAATGCATTGGGGAGTGATCATATATGTTCCGAAAGGTTTTCGCGATTAGTAGAATTAAACGTAGAGCTAAGATTAATACTATTACAGGAATTAGTCTTTGGGGTTGAACCGCGTCGATTATCATTGGGCCGAGCTTTCGACGTCCTCTTCGATCTCTTCTTGAGGTCTTTCGAGGTCTTAGTCTTCCGAGCCCCCAGACACTACTACACTGATTTCTAACTAATGCATTATTGGTACTGGGGACAGAGAACGGTTCATGAATTATCCCAAAACAATTTTATACATAATTTTCGTACCCTACTTAATATATTGATATTAAGTAATTTTATTTTAGAACTTATTAAACTTATTCCAATTATTATTATCATACATATATATATATATATATATATATATATATATATATATATATATATATATATATATATATATATATATATATATATATATATATATATGTATCGCATCAACTACATGGATCGTAGTGGTGTTTACAAATTACAGTGCTCTGATTGTG
The DNA here is from genome assembly GCF_040954645.1 of Diabrotica undecimpunctata. Classification (NCBI taxonomy): domain Eukaryota; kingdom Metazoa; phylum Arthropoda; class Insecta; order Coleoptera; family Chrysomelidae; genus Diabrotica; species Diabrotica undecimpunctata. The sequence goes on along the minus strand of NC_092803.1, from coordinate 48,436,714 downwards.
ATGCTACATATATAGGTAGAACCTGTAGATCACTAACTTCCCGTTCTTCAGAACACACTAAAAAAGAGAACACTTCCACCTTCTCACAACATCTTGCACAACATAAACATACCCTCAACATACCAGAAGACGTCTCTTTGTTACATAATATACCTCAAAAATTTTCTAAAATTAGATCTATATGAAGACTTGGAAATAGTCAAAGAAAAGCAAAGAAGCCCCAACTGCGTTAATCGCCATGTATCTTTTAACCGTGACTTTCAACCCTTACACCGACAACTCTTCTCATAGCCCACACTTCTCAAATTCCAACCAACAATCCCTCCAAATTTTTCCGACCCTATTATTAACTCATAACCTACCATATCTATCATATCTCACTATTTCATCATTTTTACAATCTTCACGTTTACATCATATTCCTGTCCATTCTTTTTTCTTTTGCTAGTTCTCTGTCATTTCATATATCTACCATCCACTCATTAGTTCTAAACTCAGTAACCATTTAAACATAACCCAACAATTTATTAGAATTCATTATTTCCCACTTCACCAAAACCCTTAATCAACCATTGCTTTCCTCTCTTAGTCAACAACTTAGTACAGCACACTCACAAATAAAATTTCAGGCTTTTATGTACCGAATTTAATACAACCAAAATATATTTTGTTCAGGGTACTAGATGCTTTAAGCATGAAGGACCTCTTTTATCTCTAATTTGTTGATTAACTCATTTATTTTTTTTAACCCCCTCTCCTTTATTCTTTAGTCATTTCCTTTACTTCTATTCTTATCAAGTCTCTGAGGAGCTCAGCCTTTTCAATTTTAAATTAATTCCATATGTTATAACTAGACTTCGGCAAATATGCATATTGCATATTTTGCATATTGTGCATATTTTATGCAAATATTTCATATTTTGGCATATTTGTATAAAAGTTTGCATAAAGTGCACAAAAGTTCAGATTTTTATACTGTGTTTGAAAATTTTTAAACATACCAATTTATTTCAATTCTTGTATAAAATTTTGTAGTCATTTTAATCAAGAAATGATCTAAGTACGTAATCTCTACAGGTACAAAACATTTACAATTTCAAAGAAGATCAATTTAAGTAGCCCTCAACATTCTTAGAAAGTCTCGGTCACTGAGGCATTCAGTTATTGGATAATCGCTAAGGGTTCGCTCATTTGCATTTTATGATCTAATCCCCAAATCTATCTACAATTTATTGTATCTTAACAGCAGGTAAACGGCTAATAGTTTTGTTCCTAATTTAGGGATTTTCCAAAATCTCCCAGTTTATTGAATTAGGTACCTAAACATTTCTAATTTGATGCTCAGATTTGTAAATCATTTTTGTTTTGATATTCAAAGCGTAAACACTCGTTGTGCGTAACAAAAAGGAAGATTGTGATTTTATAATGCCTAAAACAACCAGTGCTTCAACTTGGATTAAACCTTATAAAGAGCTGTCTATGGATATGGGAAAAATCTAATATTTTCTATTAAATATCTAATATTTCATACATACAGGGTGTTTCCAAATGACACTTACAACGTTTGACTCGTTGGTGTTAATTAATATTAAGGAAGAAATTGCAGATAATTATTTTTACATATCTGTAGACGAAACCACTGATTCCTCAGGAAAGTATATTGCTCATTTATTGATTGGTGTTCTTAAAGAAGATACCTTACCAAAATCTCATCTTATTTCATGCCAGCAACTTTAGAAAACAAATGCTTTAACAATTTCGCGTTTTATACAAGAAACATTAGCAACTTTTTTTCTTCCGACAACTATTCCTTCTAATAAATTACTGCTTATTTTATCGGATGCTGCTCCTTATATGGTGAAAGCAGGACAAAATTTAAAAATATTTTTCCCAGATTTAATACATGTTACTTGTGTAGCGCATGGATTAAACAGAGTTGCAGAGGAAATACGAAAAAAGTTTCCTCTTGTAAATACCATGATATCCAGTGTCAAAAAAGTATTTCTTAAATCTCCTATAAGAATTCAAGTTTATAAAGAAATGCTACCTAACATTCCTCTTCCACCACAACCTATTTTAACGCGATGGGGAACATGGTTAGAAGCAGCTAATTTTTATGCAGATCATTTTGTTAAAATAAAGAACATAATTGATAGGTTAACAGATGAAAGTTCCCAATCTCTTTTGGATTCTAAACAAACTTTTCAGAGTAACTTGCTTCAACAAAAACTTTCATTTATAAAATCAAATTTTAGTTTTGTTCAAAAAACAATTACTCAGTTAGAATCACCAAAACTGTCATTGTTCGAAAGTACAGCATTAATAAAAGAATTTGCGTCATGTTGTCGGAACGTTAGAGGTAATATTGGAAAAGAAATTTTAAAAAAATTTGAAGCTACTATGGAAAAAAATAAAGGTTACCATATTCTTTCTGAAGTAGTCAGTGTTCTAGCTGGAAATATTTCGGAAACAATTAATTTAGAACCAAATGTTTTGGTTAGTTTGAAAAATGCTCCCGTTACATCAGTTGATGTTGAACGAAGTTTTTCCATATATAAATATATGTACTCAGACAGAAGCCACAAGTTTTTGTTAGAAAATTTTGAACACCACTTGGTCATTTATTGTTACCATAATTCTAAATAAGTTTATTCATACTTAAAAATGATGTAGTTACTTAAAATAAATGTAAATCTTAATGAATAGTAGGAAATATTTAGTTATGTACACTTTCTTTTTAAATAAAATTGTTACTATTTTACGATTTTTTTATTTATTTGTATGCATATTTTGTAAAATATTTGCATATTTTCGGGTAAACACGTGCATATTTATGCGCATATTTTCTACATTTTTATTTGCATATTTGCCGAAGTCTAGTTATAACTTTAATTCCTTCAGCCGGAAGATTTTTAATCCCTTTTCTCAATCTATTGGACTCACTTATATTAAACTTTTTTACCATACGAGCAGTATTAAACAATTTCATTTAAATACGAAGTCTTACATTAGCTACAAATATATACTATTCAATTTTACCTTGTCCTAGATGTGAGCAACATAAAAGGACAATTCCATATATTTAAGCTAATTTGTCACAAATTATACTTTTTAGACCACACTTCAGACGACAAAGAGTAATATAAGCTGCCTAATGCATACGTCATTCTCTTAAACATGACCTTTAACAACATCAGTAATTTTACATCTTTTATATCCAATATTAAATAATTAAAAAATTTTAAATCCCAACACCTGGATTGCTGTTATCATTTTAACATCATCAAAGTTTTAAATCTTTTGGCTGTAGTAATGCTATGTTTAACTAATATTGTTTCATGGTACATTGACATTTTGTTTTTGACACCGTTCATGGGTATCTTGTCAATCAGTTACCAGCTGAAGTCCGTTTGAAGAGGTTTACTCTTCGGACACTGGAACTCACTTAAAGCATGGGTGTATGTTACCTGGAGTAAAATTTAATTAAAATATTAAACATCAAATAATATTATCAACATCATGTACAATCTTTGGTAACATATTATATTTTAAAGGGTTTTTACCCAAATATTTTGGTGGCTCAAGCATGGTAACCTGTAAGTATAACCATTTTGCTTTTTTAACCTTAGTCAAAATTTTAAACCATGTTTGCTTTAATTAAATGGTTTATACTTATTTTAGGTATTTTAACCTGATGATGGAACTGTTGTTCCGAAAACGTTCGTGTTTTTAATGTAGCCCTTTTAAGGGTTTTTATAAAATATACCCATTTACAAAGATTAACCTCTTTTTGTGATACGTGGTATACAGCCAGCTGCAGGAATTTTTTCCTTGTGGATTTTGTATGAAAAGAATTTTGCTGTGTTCCATGTTCATTCTGAGGTTGGTTCTGGGTAGAATTTTGTTTCTCTGAGGATGGCAGGTTACCTTGACAGGATACAGATGACTTTTTCGGAACAACTAAATTAGATGCTCTTGATGTTGATGGTACAGTCAGGTCAACTTCAACACCATTCAATTCAGTTTCACTGAGATTTAATTCTCTCTGTTCGTCTAGTTCCTGAAAAATGGTAGAATTTGTAGCAAGCTGTTGATTTTAATAACTTGCTTCCACAATGTATTCAGATTCTGTGAATATGTTTCGGTTTATAAGAAAAATTCCAGTAACTCTGAAGCCATTAATAGCTATCTCAGCCTTCTGACATTTAATGTAGGCTCTCCCAAAAAGCTCCATTACATGATAAGCAGTAACAGGCCCATTACTATGTAGTAACAATTATCGAATTTCTTCGCTGTACATGGCTTTTAGAGGTCCCACATTGTAAACAGATTTGCTTGTATCCATCCTGAGGGATGTGTCGCAAATATGGTTCCCGGTGGAGCCCCTTTTTTCAGTTGATCGCTCAAATTCTTGCGTGGGAAACTGACTAAAGGGGGAACGAAGATTCCAGTTGCATTCATACAGGCAACGATTGTAATGAGCAATCTACGCTCAGCAGATGTCAGTGCAGCAACTTGCCTTTTTCCACGCAAACCAATTACTTTAGCCACTTTTGACTGTACGATAGATATACCACTTTCATCTTCATTGAAAATTCTATCAGGGATAAATTTTTCTTTGTCATAAACCTCTTCTAGAAGTTAAAAAAATCTATGGGTATTTTCTTTACACTGAATCCTAAAGTTCTTGCAAAGGACGTGTCAGTTGGTTTTCGTTCTGATAACTTCTTTTTGTGACGTTTTAAAAAGACTTGCCCATTTTTGCCCAGCCATTTCATGTTTGAAAGGTTGCTGAACGTGATTTCTTTCAGCTAATTGTACAGCCATTCTTCGTAAATATGTTCGTGTAAAGCCAAAGCATGATGCTTCCATGGCCAAACAATAACTAAGTTGTTTACAAAAAACCGGTGGCCTACCAACTTTTGTAAGAGATGCATCTAAGGGATTTCCATATTTTTCTTTGGCCAATCGTTGCAGAATTGATCTTGCCACATTATCATCTTACTGGTTTTTTTGAAGCCCATTGCCTTTTTTCGGAGAGCGTCAATCGCCCTTGACATGTCCGTAGGGGGCCATGATCTCAATGTCTTTGTTTTTGGCATGATATCTGCAATAATATTATCTATCAATTTCAATTTTACAACCCAAAAAAGGAGCCCACCTTAGGAAATTTTGGGGGGCCCGGATTAAACAACGCTTAACTAAAATTTAAATTCCACAAGGAATCTAAGTTCATGTAGGTGGCTGTATACCATATATAACAAAAAAAATTATTAAAAATCCTTTATAAAAGGTATATATTTTAAATTATATCCCTTTTATGAAGGATTTTTAATAAATTTTTTTTTAAATTTAAATATCAAATTTCTTATTTTAAAAAATAAACTAAAGCCAAATGTTAGACCATGAATCAGTAGCTTGTAATGTCCTCTTTAAAATAATAGTTAAAGTACTTACCAATATAATATTAAATTCCGTCAACACAAACTAAAAGCGCGCAAAACTTTCCAAACCAAGATTTAGCTTATTCACTGACTACACCTCAAACGAGTGTAATAAGGAACTTCACGTTTAACAGTGTTGCCGCTTTGCAACTGTACCGTACATATATATATATATATATATATATATATATATCAACCTAGGTGCCACTTTAGGAATAGGGCCCGTGTTTGGGCAAGTTCCTCTATAGTATACTACCATAAGATTGATATTATTACAAAACCCATCACATACCAAAAGTTACATAAAGTGTGTTATACTGAAAAAAAAACTATTAAAAAATGCCAATCAAATTACAGAAAGTATTTTTTAATCTTTTTAGGTTTCATCACTTTCTGTTGAGAAAAATATTTAAAACTAGTATATTTACATTAATTAATCATTTTTATTATTAGAACAAAAAAGCCAAATCCACCTAAGACTTTCAAATTCTTTCTAACTTTCTAACTTTATTAGAGACTATGGAAATAAAAATGAATATATAGAACGGCAAACATGGTATTCAAAAAACAGTGACGTAATTTATTACACACACTCCATAAAGTAGCTACTCCTACTACTATAATAAAGTATCAGTAGACTACAATAAATCAAATCATATTATCAATATATAAAATAAATAAATATGACATAAACATGGATTATTGCCTTTTTACAAAATACTTCCATTTGGCATTTCCTTTAATTAATCTTTCGAATTGAAAGATAATCAATGAGCGGTTTAAATAAAAATACGACGACGACTGTCGTGAAGCACCAATTGAGGTTATTTCCCTTAATCTCCTTCCGACTTCCGAAAGAAGGATACTGATAGTCCTTAAGATCTTTATTACTTACTTAATTTCAGTTTATTGGCACACTCCAATGAATTATTGATTGGAAATATAATTCTTGAACCCAGCTTTAATTTTAGGGCACAGAAACGAAATTTTAAAATTGATTCTAGGTTATGTAACAGATTTATTACTTCTTGTTATTATCTTGTATGCAATATCAACATTATTTTAAGTATTTAATAGTTTTAAAAAATATTAAAATTTAGATAAAAACAACTTTCAATGAGACCTATGTGGCCTCAATTCGGCTAGATCGTCGAAATCCTCTAAACCACAATCTAAATGCAGACTGTCTTCAGATACATTTGCAATACATTTAAGTTGATTGCTTGACCTTTGCATTTGATATTTAAGTAGATTACATCTTTGATTCAGTCAGAATCAAAGACGTAACTACTTTTTCCTTATGCAACATATATATTCCCCCCAACCAAGAACTTACCCATAACTAAATATCGAATCTCTTAGACCAAACACGTACTCCACAACTAATTGTCGGAGAGTACAGTGCACATAATCTTTTATGGGGTTCAAAAAAAATAAAACCTCTTGGTAGAAAAATAGAATCACTTCTGGAAAAATTCAACCCAAATCTACTTAATGGTAGACAAGACACCGGTTTCGACATAAAAATGGGCGAAGGTTCTGCTATTGACCTATCTATATGCGAACCATCAATAACGCATATGCTTTCATGGGATGTATTACTCGAGCCACACGATTAATTAATTATGTTTCATCAATATGAATTATTAAATCAGAAAACCTTTTAATTTCTAAAAATGTTTTTACGTAATGCACGTACTTACATAACTTTACTATATATACTAAAGTAGCTTTGAAAATCAGTTTTAGTAAAACCAAATCCATGAGAGTAAATAAAAGAAACAACACGCTATTTACTATCAACAACATGCAGATTGAAAATGTGGAAAACTTTACGTATCTAGGAAGTGTCATAACAAAAAAGCGGAAGTACAGAGGACGATATTCGTATGAGGATACGAAAAGCTCAACAAGCATTCAGCATGCTCAACCCTGTTTGGAGATCTGGCGAATATACTACAAGGACAAAGATCCACATATTCCAGTCAAATGTCATGTCTGTTCTACTCTAAGGATGTGAAACCTAAAAAGTGACGTCTTTATTAATAAATGTCTACGACGAATTTTTCTGGCCTAATATCATCAGAAACGAAGATCTGCTACACCTGACCCAAAAAAAAGAGTTGAACGTCAAATATAAAGTCCAGAAAGTGGGGTTGGATTAATCACACACACGAAAAAATAATTCCGGTATTGCAAAGATTGACCTAGAGTGAAATCCACAGGGAAGAAGAAAAAGAGGTCGCCCAGTATAAACTTGGAGAAGATCCATCATAGACGAAATAAGAGGTCAAGGAAAGTCTTGGAATGAGGTTATGACCTTAGCGCAAAATAAAACCCAATGGTGCGTTTTCACTGAAGCTCTATGCTCTACGTGGGAGTTCAAGAACCTTATAAACCTTATAAGAACCTTATAAAAGCACCAGTCTATCCTTCATGTATCTATGTATCAGTTGTTATTCTCTCACTTTATTTTGAATGGAATGACTATACGATGATGGCCCCAAAAACTTTACAGATGGAAGCCTTCTGGAATAAGAAAAAGAGGTAGACCTCGACGCTCATGGAATGAAGGAATTAGAAGAGCGATGGAATCGAGAGGTTTGGAGGTGGAGCATGCCTTGGACCGGGAGGATTGGCGCAGGAGAACGGGAATACGGCGATAGCCGTCTCCAAAATGTATTTTATTTACAAGTTGGATCCTGTAATATATATATATATATATATATATATATATATATATATATATATATATATATATATATATATATATATATATATATATATATATATATATATATATACTATATGATGAGAGAAGAAGATTTGTGCTATTGAGATATAGTGGAGTGGATAACATGCAAGATTAGTGAAACCTAATCATATATGTATAAATAAAAGAAAAGAGAATGATTATGATTATGTTTATGAAATAACTAAGTATTTCAGGTTCTCTTAGCTTATTGTTTTAACACGAACAAAGAGTCTGCTTGCCAATTCATATTTTAATGACCGAATATTTCTAAGAAATAGATGCTTACGCAATTTGAAATAAAACGATTCACAAACAAGTTTTATAAATTGTTCTAAAATCCTTGTTTAATACGTCGTATAAACTCTAAGCACTGTTTTTTATTATTCAGCTTCAATAAAATTACCGCTTACTCCCATTTCCGGTTTCTAGTCGATGTTTTATGAGTCGCTTAAATATCGGCACTGTTTTGTCGCACCCTTTATTCCCTCGTTTATATGTCGGTGGTATTATATAAATGCAGTAGTAATATCGTATTGTATTACCATAACTTTCACGGATAAAACATAGATTTGAAAATAACTGGCAGAGAAATGTGTAGTACAAAGTATTGTGTTAAATCCTACAGTTATTTAATCTTTCCGTGACCGTGCGGGGTATTTTAGGTACTCCAGATGCGATTTTGTTATTATAACTTTTTAAAATATTTTTATTTTCTTTTTGTTCCTCCAGGTAATCTTAGGAAATACATTACTAAATCCTTTTTTTATAAAAATTATTAGATTTAATTTCAATTTTCTACTAAAATTGAAATTAATTACTTGGGGTACCTCCGTTACCCCGCACGGCCTGCTATGTATTGAAATTATATACGTATATTCCTGTCGTCGGCCAGCTAAATACATAAACAATATTCTATTTTTAGATTACTGCTAGTCTTTAGGTCTTTACTTTGCTTTGCTTCACGTATGTGTATATTTCGTAGAAAATGGCGCGACGTAAATATTATACTGAAGAGGAATTACGTAGAATTTTGGAAGAAAATGACAATAGTGACGATGAATGCTAGGTTAGTGATAGTGAATCATAAAGTACGGACGATGTCCAAGAACAAGAAATAGTTCTAGATGAAATTACAGTCCTAAAAAACGAAAGCGAAAAATCTACTTTTAAGCCAGTTTCCGAAATACTAAAATCGAAATCTGGATATGAATAAAAAACACAACCACCTGCACCTACAAGGCACAGGCCTCATAATGTAGTAAATTGTGGTTTTGATAAATTCGCAATTTATTTTAGCATGGCTTTTACTTCAATGAAAGAAGCATTCTAATAAATGAGAATATACTAGCTGACATATGCACGCACACAAATCGACACAGAGAAGTCATACAGTGCTAGTCAAAAGTCCGTTCCCTCCTTCGTATCTTTTGAACGGTTATAAGTACTTATAATAATAAAATTTGGAGGGAGGTAATAAACAGACGTAGGCTTCTCAACTAGTTATAACAGGTGACATAATAGTGACAGATGACGTTACAGCGCCGCTATGACAGATACTTTTAAATGGGACCTTATGGCAAGTGATACCTCGTTTGAAAGGTATTGAAAATACCTATTCAGTCATAATAATTTTATTTGAGTTTAAGCTCATTTTGATAAATAAATTAAATAAATACTAAAATTGTAGTTTCGCATTTAATTAATAAATATTAAAACCTCCGCCTCTGGTTACTTTTCAATTCTCTAATTAATATACCTATTCCATCAGTGGCGCACCGAGGGGGGGGGGGGGGTTGGGGGGTTAACCCAGGACCCTATTCCGACACTGCTACTTACACATTTTAAGGACTCAAAATGGAGATAACATCATAAAAAAAATTTTGGCGACCAACCAAAACCCCCCCAGAGGCAAATTCTAGGTGCGCTACTGTATTCCATCATACTAATTTTGTTTGGATTTAAGATGCTTTTGACGAATAAATTAAATAAATACTAAAATTCTAATTTGGCATTTAATTAATAAAAATTATAACGTCAGCCTTTGGTTATTTGTCAAAAAAAGTTGACGTTTGTCAATTCTCTAGTTGTTTTTAGTTTGCAAAAGCGTTTATAGCCCAATATTTAGTTTCTGTTTCTACTTAGTTTAGTCAAGTTGTTCTTAGTTAATATTTAGTTTAGTTAGTTAGTTGAGTTGGTTTAGTTTAGTTAATTATTTTTTACAAAGGCAGAGTAGTATACTGTATCCGATAAAGTAGCAGCTGTGTTACTAATTGGTGAATGTGGAAATAATTTCCATGCAGCGGAATATCTTTTTAATGAGAGATACTCCGATCGCCCTATATCGAGATCTTATTTGAGAAAGCTTCTTCGGAAGTTTAAACAAAGAGATAGTGTTTAAGATGTCAAACGATCTGGTTGATCAACAATTAGTGATGACAAAAAAATTGACATAATATCAGAAATGGTAGTGAACCCTACGTCTTCTACAGCTTAAGTTGCATCTATCTATGGAATCAGTCAAAAGACAGTACACTGAGTGTTGGCTGAAAACAAATTTCATCCATACAAATTAAAAATTGTGCACCAACTTTCAGATGATGACCCCGATCGAAGACTAGAATTCTATGAAAATATGTCCAATAAAATTAACCAACAGCCCAATTACATAAAAACAATTTGTTTTAGTGACGAAAGTACTTTTCTCTCAATGGAAATGTTAACACACACAATGTGAGGTATTGGAGTGACACAAATCCTCACGTCTTTCGTGAAACACATACTCAATTTCCAAAAAACAAAAAAAAAATGTTTGGGCAGGTATTTTGGGAAACCACAGTTAGGCCTGTTTTTCTCAATACTAACTTAATCGGTGAAGTGTATCTGGAGATGTTACAGAATGCAATTGAACCATTTATACTTGAAATTCTGGAGGATAATCCAGATGAATTCGGAAACTTGGAAATAACGTTTCAACAAGATGGTGCTCCTGCACACCATTATGGTGCAGTAAGACGATACGTAGATGAGGAATATCGTGGTAGATGGATTGGACGACGAGGTACGATAGAATGGCCAGCTCGGTCACCGGACACACCATTAGATTTTTTTCTGTGGGGATACTTGAAATCTAAAGTTTACGCTACGGCACCCAAGAATATTAACATTTTGAAACAACGAATAGTTGTAGAATGTAGAGCAATTTCCCCCGACACATTTGACATTTGTCAAATGTGTCGGCATGTACGGTCGGTACATACGCCGGCCGTACTTATTTGAGGACGCCTATAGAAATAAACATTCTACTGAATTTTAAAATATTTTCGGCTATTAGTCACGTTTTCCCTTATCAAGATAAATAGCTTAGTCAGTAACTGGCTTCAGTTCGCTTTAAATACAACCAGATGTGATTATATAGTCCTTCGTATTACACGAGTTTCAAAGGAGGTGTAGTTGCAGAATAAAAAATATGTTTTCATCAAGAAAAATATTATATTTTATAAGTTTTATACTGGAAATTAAAAGTCCAGGGACTATTCTAAATGTAAGTATTCACCATAAAAAATTTATTTTATATTTGGTAGTATTTAACAGCCACTATATTTTACCATCCCCAAACGAGGACGTTAGGCACAAATATGCCTAATCACTATGGATCCTACAATATTTTATGGCTCTAAAACCTTCAAAAAATTGGAACAAGCCTTGGAAGAAGCTAATAATGAGGAAAATGAACAACTGGAGAGTATTGATTTGTGTGTTCTGCCACCAAATTTGGATGAATTGACAGATAATGAAGAACATGATGATGATATTCTAGAAGATCCAAATTACATTCCAAATGAAAATTCCTGGAACTATAGAAACCTCTTTTAAGTCTCATGATGAACCAGAAGATGTAAGAACTTCCGATGAAGTTTCGGATGGACAATCAAAGGCATATGCTAATTTTTTAAAACCCAAGTGGGTAAAAACCGATTTTCAATCTACTACTACAACAGTAAATAGATTATTTGAAGAGGAGAAGAAAAACGTTAAAGAAGATTTGAGGAATTTATCACCAGTTCAAATTTTTGAAAAATTACTTACTGAAGAAATTATTACATACATTTGTGATCAGTCAATTTTATACGCACGGCAAAAAAATATTCACTATTTTACAATATCTCCAAACGAAATGAAAACTTTTTTTTGCAATATTATATCTATCTAACTGGGTATAACAGATAACCACGAGAGAGGTTATACTGGTCGTTAGATGAGGACCTAGCAGTTTCCTGTTTTTACAACGCTATGAGCAGAGACAGGTACTTAGAAATAAAAAAAAATTGTTCATCTAGCTTATAATGCCAAAATAGGCGCTTCTAAAGATCGTATGTACAAAATTAGACCCTTAGCAGATAAAATTATAGAAAAATTCTGCCAGTGGGGATGTTTCCATAAAGATATATCCATAGGCGAATCCATGGTGAAATATTTCGGCCATAACCCAGCAAAACAATTTATTAGAGAGAAGCCAGTCAGATTTGGGTATAAGAATTGGATGATAACTGGTTCCACTGGATAGTGTTATGGTTTTGACCTTTATTGTGAAAAAAAACCAAATGATACTGAAGATACTAAAGGAATACCACTTGGAGCTAAAGTAGTAATTAATCTTTTGAAATACCTACCCGAACCATCTAGAAATGAAATTTTATTCGATAATTATTTCACGACATATCAACTAATGACATACCTGAAACAAAAAAACATAAAGGCCACAGGAACTGTAAGAGAAAATCGTGTGCAAAAATGTCCAGTAATGCAGTCTAAGCTAATGAAGAAAACGGCAAGAGGTACATATGATTATAGATTCGACAAAGCTAATGAAATTTTATGTGTAAAATGGTATGACAATAGTGTTTGTTCTATGTTATCCAACTATGATACCATTGAACCATTGTATGTATGTACAGCGTTAACAGGCCTTTTAGGCCCATTGCTGGATGGATAATTTCCATCGTTTTCTATTCTTAGCTAACAGCTTCCAATCTCTGATTCCCATCTCTCTGACCTCTTCCATCACTGCATCTCTCCATTTCTTTCTTGGTCTTCCTCTCTTTTTTTTGCCCTCAGGTACTCTCCAAGCAATATTCTTGACTAGTCTATTACCTTGCATTCTTTCTAGATGGCCGAGCCATTCTAGTCTACGTTTTTTCACCACATTTGTTATTGTAGGGTTAGCATACAACTGATACACTTCTGCATTAGTTCGTCTTCTCCCTTCTCCTTCTACTACTTTTCCACCAAATATTCTGCGAAGTATCTTTCTTTCCCATACTTCCAATGTGTTCTGTACGGTTTTGTTCATAGTCCATGTCTCGGCAGCGTATAGCATTGTGGGTCTAATTATAGTTTTGTATACTCTTATTTTTGTATTACGAGATATATCTTTGGCCTTAATTATTTTGCTCATGGCTCCAGCACACCTGTTGCTCTTGGTCAGTCTCAGGTTGATTTCAGTTTCTTCTTTACATGTCTGATCAATAAGAGTACCTAAGTACATATATTCATCCACCTTCTCGAATTCTACAACTGATCCATTCTCCACCTCCAATTTAAAGGATCCCCTGGTGCTTATTCCTTTTTTGCTCGAGATCTCCATGTACTTCGATTTATTAATATTAACTTTCAGTCCCATTTTAGAGCTTTCCCGAATCAGTCTTTTTGTTATATTTGATAGTTCTTTTCCATTTCTTGCAATGAGAACCACATCATCAGCGTATGCTAAGCATTGGTGCTCCTTGTATAAAATAGTACCGGACCTATTTATCCCACTAATCCTTACAATTTTTTCTAGAACTATATTGAATAGCAATGTAGATAACGGGTCTCCTTGGCGAACACCTTTTTTCACTTCGAATTCTTCTGAGACTATACCGTTGCATCTCACAGCACAAATGGTTTGTCTAGTTGTCATTTTTACCAATCTTATTATTTTTTCTGGCACTTGGAATTCTTTTAGTGTTTCTATTGACTTGTTTCTGTTTATTGTATCGTAGGCAGCTTTGTAATCAATAAAAAGTACTTGTGCTGAAATGTTGTATTCATAGCAATTGGTCAGGATTTGTTTTAGCATAAAAATTTGATCGGTTGTTGATCTTCCTTTCCGAAATCCTCCCTGGTGTTCTCCTAGATTCTTCTCTATATATATTTCTAATCGTTTTTAATTAGTATGGCGAGTACTTTATACATTACTTCTAATAAGGATATTCCTCTATAGTTTGTGCATTCAGTTCTATCTCCCTTTTTGTGTATAGGAATTATAATCGACTTATTCCATTCTTGAGGCATTTCTTCGGCATCCCATACTTCTAGTATTAGCTCACCAAGTTTGTTTATTAAGACCTCTCCTCCATATTTTATGTTCTCTGCCACAATGCCGCTCTCCCCGGGACTTTTTTGGTTTTTCATATCTTTTATTATTTCTTCAATTTCTTCTCTTGTGGGCTTTGGTATTTCTTCTAGTACTATTTGAGGTCTAGGAACATAACAATTTTCTTCAGTAGTCACTTCGTCATTTAGTATCTCTTCGAAATATTCTTTCCACCTTTCACATATTTGGTCTTCATCCACTATCAGGTTTCCTTGCTTATCTTTTACATTCATCGTTCTTTCCTGGTACCCAGTTTTAATGTATTTTACTTCTTTATAAAAATTTTTTATTTCATTTTTCTTGTAATTTTCTTCAATGCGCTTAATTTTATTCTCCATATACTTTCGTTTCCGCTCCCTTAGGATTCTCTTTACTTTCTTTCGTTGTACGGCATGGCATACCTTTCTAGGTCGTCTTGTTTTTGCGAACGTAAACTTTTTAATCTCAAATCTGATCTTTTTTTAACTCTGTTCTGCATTCGTCATTGAACCAGTGGTTTTTTCTAAATCTTTTTGCTCTTGGTATGTTCTTCGACGTAGCTTCCTTTATAGTGTTTGTCATTTTCAAGAACTTTTGTTGTATGTTCCTCACAGTAGTACTATCTTGTTTAGCGTAGGTTTCTTGTATATCCTTTTGATAGTCCTGCTTTACCTCAAATTTTCGCAGTTTTTCAAAGTTAAATTTACGTTGCACTTTCTTTTTCCGTTTACGCCTTTTAATTATTGCTTCTCTCATATTAATTCTAACCAAAAAATGATCTGAGTCTACGTCAGCCCCTCTGCACGTTTTCACATTTGTTATTAAATTCGCAAACTTCTCTTGTATTAAGATGTGGTCTATTTGATTAGTTCCATTTGACCCCGGAATTTTCCACGTTCCTTTATATATATTTTTTCTCCTAAAATGGGTACTCATTATCTTCATCCTGTTTTTAATTGCGAATGTGATTAATCTCTGTCCATTATCATTTGTATTCAAATGTTTACTTTCACCCCCTGTTATGTTTTTATATATATCTTCTCTTCCGACCTTTGCATTGGCGTCGCCTATAATAATTTTAGTGTCTTGTCTGGGCATTAATTCACACAATGACTCTAATTCTTCATAGAATTCATCTTTCACTTCTTCTTCTTTTTCTTCTGTTGGAGCATGTATATTTATCAACGATATCATGTTATTTTTTCCTTTAATTCTAATTGCACACATTCTGTCAGATTTTACTACGAATCGTTTTACCTGCTCCACGTCTTCATGTACCAGAAAACCCACTCCAAAATTCCTATTATTGCCTCCACTTGTATAAAACGTGTATGGGCCAATCTTTTCGACGTTGTTTCCAGTTAAATGTGTTTCCTGTAGTGCTAAGATGTGTATTTTATATTTTTTAGTTCTTCTATTAGGTTAATTAATGCTCCCTCCTCGTATACTCCTCGAACATTCCATGTCGCAATATTTAGGTACATATTCTTATTTTTTATTTCGCTATTTATGTTCAAACGTATTTTCCTGTTCATCGCTAGGGTTCGTTGGCATAATGGGCCATCTTTTCCTTTTTCCACTACTATATGCCGTTTTTTGGGTCCATATTTCTAGATTTTTCTCGTTTGAAAGTACCATTTCCGGCCCATACCCAATTTATACCATCCACAGTTAGTTTTCTGTACCCTATCTTTACATTTCTACCTTCAGCTCTTAATTCCTTGCTTTTATTTACGATTTCCTTCCTCATGTGTCTTTCTTTTTCGGTCATGTCATCGTTGATGAAGATCTTTTCTTCAGTAAGAAATCTGAGTTTGCTTTTTTCTTTCATTACCTTAATTTTTTCGCCATAATCCTTCATTTGTACCAGACATATATTGTTCTTTAACTTCATTGCAGATTCTATTTCGACATCCTCTTTTAGGTGCTTTTGTATAAAATCTTTTACGTTATTTTTTAAGAGTGTTTCATCTGTTGCGTTTATTGGTAGACCCGTAATTACTATGTTATTTCTTTTCATCTGTTTTTCAATTCTTTCTACTTTGTTTTCAATCTGGGTTAATTTGTTTTGTGTTATCATCACTGTCCGTGTACATCATATCTGTTTCTAAGGACCGCGAAAGGAACTAGATTCGCTTCAACCGCTCAGAAATGCAGTTCCTATCAGTCCTCAGTTTACAGAACTATTTTTAACTTTGGCAACGTCGCAAAGCTAACGGCCAGAGTTCCTCCAGTATGACTGTTTCGAATTGTAAATAACCTTACTTACTTTTATCACTTCAAACACTAGTTTTTACCGAAAGCGAGTTTTTTTCCAGAAATTTCTCACTGTGGTATTACGAAGCCTTTTTAAATTCACATATGTAAACAAACCGTAAATTATTTTTCGCTACTAATCGCAATATTTGGGATTTTAGTAGGAGAAAAATATATTTACTTTTATCTGGCCATTATCGCCATTGAACCATTAGGTCAGGTAAAATGGTGGTCCAGAGCTTAAAAATCAAAAGAAAATGTAGTACAGCCAAAATTGTTTGCTTCCTACAATTCTGAAATGGGTGGAGTAGATGCGCATGACCAGTGCATATTATTATATCGAATAAGCATAAAAGGTAAAAAGTGGTGGTGGGTTTTATTTACGTACTTTCTTGACATGATTATGACTAATGCCTGGAAACTTCATCAAATTTCTGCTGAAAATGTGATGGATCAGTTAGAATTCCGTCGTCATATAGTACGTAGTTATTTGATAGATGGTGTCACCTCAAGAACACAAAGAAAAAGAAAAGCTGGTTACAGCATTAAAGTCACTGAAGGCTTTCATTTTCCGGGAAAACTGGAAAAACAATTAAAGTGTTGTGTGTGTCATATGAAGGCAAGGTGGACATGCAAAAAGTGTGAACAAACAATGTGTATTGAAAAAGGATGTTTTGAAAAATATCATACAAATACCTAACGTCCCCCTTGTATTTCAAAATGTTTTTGAAAAAAAAATATTTTTTTAATACATGTAATAAATATAACGCAAATATCACAATTTTGTACCGCTTATCATTTTTTCCACGCTAGTTTGTTTTTAGGCGTTAATGGGTTACGGCCCAGCTCTCCAGCCAAACCAAGAGTAGCCGTTCGCAAACGTTCCGGCTTGTTTGCTTACCCTATCTTCAGCCCAGTTAGTGTTAAGTCCCCATTTTCAACCCCCTCTAAGTGATACAAAATGTGGTAGGCAATGTTACGTGCATTATTCTCGATATACTTGTTGATCTGCGCCAAAAATCCATTTCTAGAACTAGGAGTTTTTGTTCCATTCTCTTAATTGTCATCGAATGCCATAGTCTGTGGACTAGTGCGCATTTCAATGCTCATCGCCCTGCCTCGAAATTTCCCATTGGCTCTTGACCTGGAAATCCCTATTTATCGCTCGAACGGCACATATAAATATTGACTAATATATGAATAAAGTTCTTTGATAAAAAAAAAAAAATATATTTATTCATATGTAGGTATATAGTGTTTTTCACATATATATTTTCATACATTTCATTTATTGAAGTAAAAAATTAAAACAACTAAATATTTACTTATAACACTAACTTGCACTTCAATAACAAACAGTCCAGCAAATAATCTCAATGAGAGCGTTGGCTTTGAATGGTTTTAGAAAGTTTGGATAAATCTGGCTCATAACTTGTTGTTTTAAGTTTTAAACACGACTCTAAATTTTCAGTTGTTAGTTGGCTTCTTAGTTTACTTTTAATTATATTCATGCAAGAGAACGCTTGCTCGCAAGAATATGTGGATCCAAAGATAGTACTCCAAATGCCAACTTCACCTCACTGTAGCAGTCTGGAAGACTATTCCATGCGTCGAATATAAGTCCCTCAATTCGCGGCATTTCTTTCAAAGTTGTCCACTTTTTTTGCGTTACGTACATACATTTCTGGACTTCCAACTTACTTTTTCTTCAGTATGTGTCCAAGGTATGCAGTCTTGCGTACTTTTATCGTTCTCAACAATTTTTTGTCTCGACCCATTCTTCTCAGCACTTCCTCATTGGTGACCCTGGCAGTCCATGGGATTCTCAACATTCTCCGGTATATCCAAAGTTCAAAGGCTTCAATCTTTTTAACTATTTGCGCTTTTAGTGTCCATGTTTCTACCCCGTACAATAGTTGCGACCAGACGTAACATTCAACAAACCTCAGTCTCAGCGCAATATTCAGATTTTTGTCACAGAACAATTGTTTGAATTTTAAGAATGCTGCCCTTGCCATTTCTATTCGTACCCGGATCTCTTGGTCTGGATCTAATTCTGTGTTGATGTAAGCTCCCAGATATTTATATTTTGTCACTCTCTCTATTTGCTGTCCACCAAGAGTTAGTTGTTCATTATTTATTGGACTCCTTGATACTATCATAAATTTGGTCTTATCTGTGTTGATGTCAAGTCCCATTTGAATGCATTCACTATTTATTGCATCTAGTAAAGTTTGTAGATCTTCTATACTCTCAGCCATAATTACCGTGTCATCTGCAAATCTCATGGTGTTTATGATTTCTCCACCAATTCTTATTCCCTCTTTTCTTTCCCATAAGGCTTTTCTGAATATGACCTGTGAGTACACGTTGAAAAGCGTCGGAGACAAGACGCATCCTTGCCTAACCCCTCTCGCAATCGGTATATTACCTGTTTCTATATCGTTCACCTTTACTACTGCTTTCTGGTTCCAGTATATAGCCTTAATGAACTCAATGTCTTTTTTGTCTAAATTGATGTTTTTTAATTCATCTATTATTATAACTTACTTTTTAATTCTGTAAATTTTCCACTCCACAAAGCTTTACTTTTTAACTCGATCAATTCGATTAAACTTATGATATATACCCTATGCTTGTAGATTCTCTTATAAGTTTTAGTCATATCTACAGATAATAGATGAGTTAGTCTATCCCTAGCCATTATTTTTTATTTAGTTAGATTAAAGTTAGATTAAAAAACCAGGAGCCAAAAAATGCTAAGATTACCGTACTATAAGCCTCATGAGTCATCCCCTAAAATTGTTCCTAAAGATAATTCATAAGAGAATCTACAAGCTGTGTGAAAGTCAAATTTCTCCCCACCAGTTCGGGTTCACAAATGCTGTTGGTACTAGAGAGGCTTTGTTCTCAGTCCAAGTCTTATTCCAGAGATGTATACGCATGTCTGGTTGATTACGAGAAAGCGTTTGATCGAGTACAGCACGCCAAGATGATCCAAATACTAAAAGAAACAGGAATTAACAACAAAGATCTGAAAATAATTAGAAGTATCTACTGGAATCAGACAGCAAATCTCAGAGTTGAAGGTGAACACACTGACTATGTGAAAATCATGCGTGGGGTGAGGCAAGGCTGTATTTCATCTCCTCTAATCTTCAATCTGTACTTTAAAAGAATATTTAACGAAGCTTTGCACGAAACTAAAAAAGGTATTCTACTAAATGGTTGCCGTCTAAACAACATCAGATATGTAGATGACATCATAGTATTTGCGGACAACTTAGAAGACCTACAAATTCTTATGAACAAAATCACGTATTACAGTCATCAATATGGACTCAATATAAACGTTAAGAAGACAAAGCTTATGATAATTAGCGAGAAAAGAATAACAGAATGTCAACTCTACGTCAACCAATCCCCTGTAGAAAGAGTGACGCACTACAACTACCTCGGCACCATAATAAATGAAGAATGGACCAACAACCAGGAGATTAGAGCACGCATCGGAAAAGCTAGATCCACCTTCAATCGGATGGGGGCCTTCTTTAAGAGTCACAACCTCTCTCTTGATACAAAAGTAAGAATGCTGCGATGCTAGGTCTTCTCTGTCCTTTTTTATGGTGTTGAATCGTGGACCTTGAACGAAGATATGTGCAGAAAACTGGAAGCATTTGAGATGTGGCTATATCGGAGAATGCATAAGATCCCGTGGTCTGACCAAGTCACAAATGAGGAGGCCCTCAGAAGAATGAATAAGAATTGAGAAGTACTGAACACCATCAAATCTCGAAAGTTACAGTTCTTCGGACATATTATGCGAAATGAATCTAGATATACTCTCCTTCAAGCCATCCTGCAAGGAAAAATATTTGGAAAACGAGGTCCAGGAAGAAGAACATCTTGGTTAAAGAACCTCAGAATCTGGTTCAATACAACATCTGTGCAGCTTTTCCATGCTGCTGCAGATAAGATAAAGTTTGTCATGATGATCGCCAATATTCGTAACGGATAGGCACATCAAGAAGAAGAAGATTAAAGTGTAGATGTAGTAGATGCAAGATCGTCCATCTCGAAATTCTACTTGCTGTTTCAGCTCAAGGTTCATATTCGTTTTCGACTTGGGTTTTTATAACTTTCCCGTGCAATCTACTAAGAGGATTGGTAACTGAGATGCAGTGGTGTAATCCATCCTTATTTCCAGCTTACATATAAATTATATTTGTTTAGGTATCTATTAAAAAGTTCTGTCAGCATATTAACAAGCGTTGGTGTTGGATTTTTGAAAAGATTAGCAGGGATTCCTTTTGGTTCATAGGCTCTTTTATTTTTAATTGTTTTTATAAGTTTGGCAGGTGGGTTGTCTCCGATGTTTATTTCTGGTCAATGGATTTGGTATCTTCTGGGTGTTTGTTGGAGATATTCAGGACTGGATCCTTATAATTCTTTTGCGTAGTGAGTTTTAAATATATTTATGTTGATGATTTGTATGTTTGTTGTATTTATGTCTTACCTCCTTATATTTTGTATGAATCTTCAAGCCTCCGAACACTATCTTCCACCTAGACATGATTCCACTTCCTCACATTTTCGTTCCGATGTTTCGTATTTATGTCTATTATTTTAAAAATTCTTTGATGATTTCGGTATTGATTTTTGTCGTCTACTTTTTCGGAGGTAAGCCATTTGTGATATGCTTTTTGCTTCATCTATTTCTATTGTTCCAGTTTATCACTTCATAATATACTTTTATTTTTCGTCGGTAGGTTCGCTCTTCTTTTCCCAAGGCTTCATATGCAGCTTCCTTTAGCGATTCTACTATATGGGCACCAACTATATTTGTATCTTGGTTTACATATATGCACTATTAAGTCTCTGGTGTAGTCTGTTCTGATATATTTTTCGTTCGCTGTCATCGTAAAGTCTGTTTCTATTAAAGTTGATTTCTCTCTCAGCTGTTTCATATTTTTCGGATGAGATTTGATTGTTTATATGTTTATAGGAAATTTGTACTTAATATTTCAGTAAGTAAGGATCCGACTCACATTTTATACCCCTGTATACTCGGGTATCTTGTATTTTTACTTCAGATGTCTGACTAACTATAATAGAGTCAATAATTGATTTTAATTGTCTTCTGTCCTGATGTTAAATTATTATACTTAAATAATTATTTCAAAGTTCAGGTATATGTGCTAAACAACTATATTCTATAACAAGGTTTACCATTACCATTTATAATGTAATAGTAAACATGTACCAGTAAATAACGTTTATCATAAAACAACGCAATTTTGAATCATGACACAACACTAACCAATATTAATTAACAAAATAATCACCGAAATGCATTATTTCCGAAATTATCCTAGTTTCAGGTTGACAATCTCACTAGTCTGCGAATTAATTAGCTGAATCGCTACCGCAGAGTCGGGACAGCCGTTATCTGCAGGGTTTTAAAATGCAATGTTGTGAACGTATTAATTAAAATAACAAAGGGAAAGTATATGTGAAAGGTGAAAATCGCACTAGCAAAAACAATTCATTTTGTTACAGCTAGGTATTTATATTAGAATAATGTAAATATTAACCTCGGTTGATTTATAAAAGAGAAAAACAATGTAAGCTCATTAACACATACGTAGGAGCTAAACTAAATATCGCATTTTTGATAACATAAGTATAACTACAAAAAAGATATTATTACTACAATATCAACAGTACAATGGGAAACTTTTTTTAAATAACTTATAAAATAGCAGATACAATTTAACAAAAAAAGAAATATACAAAATTTAAGCAGAGTAGGATTGCTAATAAAAATAATAAAACAAGGGATAAAAAGACCACGCAGTTTTCTAAAAAAAAAGAAAGAGTCCCCAAAAAAGATGCAAAAAATTTTACCATTTTTACCTCCGGGCTTCCCCTAAAACCCTCTCGCAGGGGGTAAAATGTGAAAAAATCGATTTACCAAAAATCTGTACACCGAAGAAAAAAAATATTTCAAATAAAAAATGTAGCTGAGATAATTTTAAATAAAAATCTTTATATGTATTTTTTTTTGTAGAATGAACCGTTCTCTTAGAAACAACGCTTGAAGCGACCGTCGATTCTGCATGTCAATTACGCGCTAGAAATCCATGTTCAATAAAATTTGTCAGCTAGACAGTAAAAATACGATATCTTTTGATCCAAATATCCTATCGACAAAAATCAAGAAACGTTTTAAAGGCAAAGAGTGCAGCTTTCGTATGAAGTTTTTGTATTTTGCCGAGAATAAACTCAGTTTTTATAAAAGCGTTAAATAAATTAACGTGGCGCGATTTTTGCCATTTTTTACGATTCTCGTGAGTTCAATAAAATTGATCACTTTCATTGACCAGTTGTAGTAAAATTTTCATTTTTAGAGATCAATCTTTAAAACCTATGACATAAAATTTCAATTTTAAGTTGTGGTAACAAATATAATGCATTTGAAATATGAATAAAACACGCAGAATTTAATGTTTCACATTACAAACGATCACCATAATCATCAGTGGCATTACAGCTTGTTATGAGCCAAAGCCTTCTTCAGAACAATCTTCCATTTGCCCCTGTCTCTGGCAACTCTTTTCCATGCTTTAACTCCGATGGATTTTAGATCATCATCTATGTTATCAAGATACCTAAGTTTTGGTCTTCCTCTGGCTCGTCTTCCCACTGGTCCTCTTCGGTCGAAAATTTTTCTGATCATTGCATCTTTATCTCGCCGAATTATATGTCCTATCCATCGAGGACGTGCTAATTTAATACATTTTACAACGTCAGGTTCCCCAAAACTTCTGTATAACTCAAAGTTGTCCTACGCCACAAACCCTGTTCTTGGACTCCTCCATATATTTTCCTTAGAATTTTTCTTTCGAAACGTTTAAGAAATTCTTGGTCATTCTGTGTAAGTAACCACATTTCTGACCCGTATAACACTGGCCTTATTAGTGTTGTATATATGGTAACTTTTAGTATCCAAATTTAGTAGAATAAGGAGGTCATCGTCGCCACGAAAGCCGGGAAAACGTATTTTCAGATGGATTAAAGAAGTTGGAGCATCGCTGGGTTAAGTGTATCAAGCTAAAAAGAGACTAGGTTGAGGAATAAATCGCCACTTTTCCAAAGTATTCGTTTTTCTTGTGTAGGCTCAGTACTTATCGGACCGCCCTAGTATATGTACACAACAATCTCTACTTATCAAATTTTTTGGCCCGGGCGTTTACCTATTTTTTTGACCGACTAAAAATTAAGCCTTTTGCTTCATAATTAAGCCAACACATGTGGTGGTAAATGATTTCTTCCATATTTTTGATTATTCTGCAATATTAAAAATTTAACTAATTAATAAAATAAATAACAAAACCAATATTTGAAGCGTTTAAAAAACCTTTGGAAGACAGTCAATATTTGTCGACTTTTTACAAATTAACTTCTTAGTATACAGGAAAAACAGTAGTAGTTTTACGGCATCACAGATTTTACATTAAAATAAATATAATTAATTTTTATTAATAATTATATTCTTTATATTACAGTGCCGATGGCAATTTTGAGGTGACGCTCGCCACAAAGGCCACCCTCAACTATACGGGGCGTGTTGACTGGAAACCACCAGCCATTTACAAGTCTTCCTGTGAGATAGACGTCGAATATTTTCCATTCGACGAACAAACATGCGTCATGAAGTTCGGATCCTGGACTTACGATGGATTCCAAGTAAGAAATTTTAATTATTACGAAACTATTAGTCACAACTGGGGGACGTGAATTTAATTATTTAAACTCTTACGTAATTTTTTTTTGATAATAATTAGTAAATATGCAAAACTGAATTTAAAATCATTAATGAAAAAACTGGAATAATTCGAGTTGTGGTTGTATAGAAAAATTTTGAAAATATTGTCAGAACATGTCATAAAAATTGAGTTTCTGAGAAGGATAAATAAAGAAATGGAAATTTTAAATACAATCAAAAACAACAATGTTGGAATATCTCGGACATCTTATTTAGTTTGCAGTGTGATGAAAGTACTTTGAGAAACATGACCTAAAGTGGAAGAAGCTAGTATGATTTTGTGCCGATGGAGTACCTGCTTTGCTGGGATCATATTCAGGCCTAGAAATATTAGTGAAGGAGATGAAACCTTAGCCTAAACCCGCTAAAACTAGCAGAAGAACAACAAGGTTTCAGATCGGGAAGGTCATGCATCGACACTAGATTTATAATGAGGAATGTGCAAGAGAAATCATTAGAATACAACAAACCAGCATATCTATGTTTCGTGGACCTTAAGAAGGCATTTGGCCCGGTCAAATTAAAGGACATTATCCATGTATTGTACGCAAGAGAGGTATCTCTAGGAATAATCAAAACGAACGAAAATATTTACCAAAACAATACAATAAAAGTAAAAGTGGAATAAGAACTAACCGTCCCTATTGTAGCTGGCAATGGGATAAGACAGGGAGATTCCAGGACTTCTTTATTGTTTAACCTGATTATGAATGCAATAATAAAAAAAGTAAAAACCAAAAAAGGATACCCAATGGGAGAAAAACAACTTAAAATAATCTGCAATGCAAACGACTTAATACTACTCTCTCAAAGTGAAGACGATTTACAACATATGCTGCACCAATTCAATATAACCGCCAGAAAATTTAACATGGTAATCTCCATAATAAGGACAAAATGCATGGTTGTAACAGCAAATTTACTAAGACGTAAATTGGGGCTGGAAAGTCAGATAATAGAATAAGTAATGGAGTTTAATTATCTAGGCATCACATTATCCACCTACGGAAAGCTCAAAACAGAAGTGGAAGATCAAGTGAATAAAGTAAACAGAGGCTCAGGTTGTAACCTCGGAAACCTTTTTTGGATGGTGCTAGAAAGGTCACCAATGGAGACACTGCGGACGGCAGCCAGATGGTTGGTGGAGAGCGAGTCGTGGGTTCGAAACTAGCCTTTGGAACCGGAAATGGGTATAACGGACGAAATAAGTAAAGGTAGAACAGGATAAGAGGTAGAAAAGATATAGAAATAAACAAAAAGATAGACGGGTAAAATCACCAAAAATAAGATAAGATAGAAACAGGGCGCCACTTAACTTTTTGGGTTCAAGGAGAAAATTAAGAAACCTTAGAAAAGAAAAGAGGTAAGGAAAGATATTTAGGTTCTGAGACCAATTACAAGGAAAGATATCAACAGTTAATTATTAAATAAATTTTGTCAACACATTACATAAACAAATAATAAATATGTTAGGAGGACTCCGTCCACCTACTTACCTACGAAACTTAATCAGCCTGATCTTTCTTCTGGTCGAAGGTATAATAATTATTTAATATAATAAACAAACATTCAGATGTATCGTTATATCAGGAAACTTATTAGGTGTCGAGAAATAAAAATCATTGATAAAACATAACAAAATATATTCAACACCACTATGATATAGGCAGCTGAATGTACAAACATGTAAAAAAAATGCACCATCAATTAATAAATAAATGGTAGTATACATATAACAATACACAGTATTATAAGTAGGAACAATACTTTACAAATACGATAATATAATAAAATCATACACAATTTAAATTATCAGCGAAGAGAGCCTGATATGATAATATTTAAGAATATTCAACTACAGTTGATTAAAGAAATCTCTCTTTGCTGTTTATGGGCTTATCTCGAGATAACGGGTACACTAAATTAAAAAAATGAATAGCAAATAAAACAAAGTTAACTAAAGTTAAATTCAAAAGAATACAAGAATAAGATAGAAGAATAACAAAGAATAATAAAAAGGTCAAAAGAATTCTATATTATAAAAATTAAACCAACTAGGCTTAAGTTTGTAACCTCGAAAACCTTTTTTTGATGGTGCTAGAAAGGTCACCAATGGAGACACTGCGGGCGGCAGCCAGATGGTTGGTGGAGAGCGAGTCGTGGGTTCGAAACTAGCTTTTGGAACCAGGAATGGGTCCAACGGACGAAATAAGTAAAGATACGATAAGAGATATTGGAAAAGATACAGAAATAAACAAAAAGATAGATGGGTAAAATTACCAAAGATAAGATAAGATAGGGAACAGGGCGCCACTTAATTTTTTGGGGTTTAAGGAGAAAATTAAGAAACCTTAGAAAAGAAAAGAGATAAGGAAAGATATTTAGGTTCAGAGATCAAACCCAAGAAAAGATATCACAGTTAATTATTGAATAAATTTGGTCAACACTCTACATAAACAAAAAATAAATATATAAGGTATTACACTTACTTACCTACGAAACTTAATAAGCCTGATCTTTCTACTGGTCAAAGGTATAGTTATATTTAAAGGTTAAAAGCAAATATATCAGGGAACTTTGTTAGGAGTCGACAAATAAAATACATACATAAAACAATAACAATATATTAAACAACAACAAAATTATGACGCTGCTGAATGCAACACAAGTAATAAAAATACACCAACAACTATAAAATGGTGGTATACATATAAAAAAATAGCAGAAATATAATTTGAAAATACCTTTACAAACATATAAGTATAACACAATCATGCACAAATAAAGTTTTGGCGTATCTCGAGGTATTTCAGCAAAAAAATTGAATAAAAAATTATAATAAACACCAAAGATAACAAAAATTAATAAAATCTAAATTTACAAAAATACGAAAAAGGTTACTGACGTGAAAACATAAAAATTTAACCAAACCACACTTGGTTAAGTCGATTATTTGGTTCGTAACAAAAAAAAATATAGAATGTTCTTTAATTGACTACAAAATTCAGTAGCTACTCTCAACTACATTTGAAGACATGTATCAATTTGAGATACGTCCAGATAATGGAAGATGATATGATGCTATACCATATTACTTGTCCAGATAGGTGGAGATGTTAAAATTATGTCACTTACAGTAATTCCTGAAGACTGCTGCTTTAAGTCACTGAAGTTACTACTGTACTGGTATTAAACACTGAATTTAATTACCCTTAAAGGTGCTTTACAACTATACTTAAACTAATATAGTGTAAGATAAAAAAAACTCTAATAAGCAAGTGTATACACACTTATAAAGAAAATGCACAGAGACGGTAAGGTAGCAGATACGATAATGTGAACTAAGCGTCTTAACTCGACGAATGCCCACCGATAAGTGACTTGGTTTCCTCTAAAATTTTACCAAGCTACCCAAGAAAAGGTGAGGGTATCTTCCCCCCAAAAATGATAGGCCAGCTGTATGTATTTCTGATGAGGTAAAAAGTTCTGATTAACATTGAACATAACGATATACTTCTACCTACAGACGTGATGAAACATCAAATCTCCTAGATTGGGTCTTTACAGAAAAATTACTATACGAGCCTTCGGAATATTTACAAATCTATCATAAAAGACCCGGATTAAGACGGAAAGGATTAAAAACCTTTCGGACGCAAGGAAATTCCGGGCATTCAATAAAATTTTGAAGACGGTAAACCGAACATAAGCGTATCATCACGGGGGTAAAAGGAATAAAAATAATTATTATTTTAATTATATAAAAAATGTTACAAGTTAATTATCTGTATCGCACTGTTATTTAATGATTAACTGAGAATTTAATGATCACATATGTGACCACTGGTTTAATTACTGTTTTGTAGATTCTAAGCTTAGACTTACGATTTAGTAACCTACTTCTCATTAAGTCTTTGTATGCATAAAATCACTTAGTACAGCTGAGAATTCGTGCTTATATTTCTTGAATAACGTTTATGCTTAAGTACTCTTTGTTATTAGATTTATTCTATTTAGGGTACTCTATAAGGTATTTTCTTATTGTTTTAGAAGTGAATACTGTTGTTTTGTATTTCTAATTTTAAAATATCTATTTTTATGTAAAAGATTTTATTTTTGGTTTTTTAGTATCTTGGTAAAGTATTTTTTGACTGGTCAAAAAATAAACTTTAGACGGGTAGATGAGTTATGTCATCGTTAAGAATTAGTAAAAATATTAAACATTCTCTAGAGGACTCGAGCGGCCTACAACGGCCTACACCCCAGGATCCGATCTACTCAGTCAGTTAAGTACCCTCAAAAGTGAGTTTGCTCGTTATGATTATATTTTCCCGAATATAGAAGTAGACACAATTATTAACAAAGCTTTTTTGCGTAAAAAAGCAGCTAGTATCCCTTTGATTGTACCAAAATCACTTTGCGGTATAAAGCCACCTCGTAAAAGATGGAAGAAACAAGATATTACAACATTTTGCTCTCTGTACAAAAATACTTTTAGAGCTTCCAAAAACTAAACTTAAGAGCAAAGTGGAAAGAGCAGCATGAAGGTCCTGAGAAAATTCAGAGAAAACGACAAAGCATAATATTTGCAACTACCATGTTAATCTCTCACGCTTTGCAGATAGGCACAAAAATCTTTTAGGTGACAGTGTAAAAAGGTCTGTGAGGTCAAACACCTCATTCAAATCTACAAGTTGTAAATAGTTTTATACACAATGAATGTTTGCCATCTTTTGGCTTCTAATTACCTGATATCTTCTTCTTTACCACCAATTCAGCAAAGATCTACCAGAACATTGTATGCCCCCTACTAAGTTAGGCCTTCTATAGAGTATGATGCATTATTTATCAATATTATGTACGGTTGGTTCCTAAAAAAACTGATTCAACTCTTAAAGCGTATTTTGTAGAAAATTGAGCAGTGTATTTTGAAGGATAAATACTTACATTAAATGTTTTATGTAAATTATTTACATACTGTCACTGTCACTGCCAAATCTAAAAATTTGTCAGATAACTTATTCTGTTCCACCTCAAAAAAATGGCTCCACATGCTAGCAAAGAACTAAAAGCAAGAATTGTAACGAAATTAGAAGATGGTTGGTCACTATCTGCCGTAACAAACCATTTTAATGTAAACAGAACAACAGTTTTTAATATTAATAAAAGACGGAGGGAACAAGAAACTCTCGAAAGAAAGCAAAGATCTGGAAGACCAAAAATATTTACCGCTCATGAAGATCGTACGCTTTTGGAGAGATTAGAAAACAATCCTTTTGAATATGCGAAAACTGAAAGAATGATGTCACAGTTTCCGGGAAGAAAGACAACAACTTGGCGCAGAATTTTTGGGATTTGGGATTGGAAAAGATTTTTGGGACAGGGTAATATTTACAGATGAGAAAATTTTTCAATCTTCTAAAAAGGGCAAAATTGGGGTGTATAGACCAGATAATAATAGATTTAATCCTCTTTATGTTGGTAGATATCGAGCATCTGGTCATTTTAGCACCAATGTACGGGGATGGATTTCATCTAAAGGAATGGGAATGGTATAACGTATTGGTGACAGGTTTGTTGGATATACTTTTCTAAATATTATAGAAAACATCATGTTCCCCAGTGTAGAACAGTTGTATCCAGAAAATAATGTTATCCTCCAACAAGATAATTGTTTTGTTCACACTGCAAATATAATGAACCAGTGGCTCCAGAATAACAACATCGAAACCTTATCATGGCCCAGCTACAGTCCAGATTTAAACCCAATCAAGAAGGTGTGGGGGTTAATAAAAAACGGTTGTATCGATGTAATTTTATAACTCAAAATACTGAAGAGCTTCTGCATATGTTAAAATGTTTGGCTGCCTCTGATAGTGCCCAGTTATCTTTTAATTTGCTTACAATTCTTGCTTTAATATATTGTTAAGTCGTTTGTTTTATTCCTTAATAATAATGAAAATAATAACAACAACTTTATTTTATGTAAAAACTATCATTTATATATTCTTTATAAAATGCAAGAATTTTGTGGAACCAGCTGTTATAATAGTGTGTATTATGTACATACAATGTAGTAATTAACAAAATTATATTGTGCTGTAAAAATTGATACACATTCAAAAAATATCCCTTAAGCCCTCTCTGCTTAGTCTCAGAACTTTTCCAGTAAAAGAAGCAAAAAAGGGCGGGCATAAAACAGTGGTCGGTTTTTTCTACAATATTGGCCGAGCTATTATACTGCCATGTTCAGAAACTATAACGTTGGAAAAGGAAATTATTGCCAACTTGTCTGAGCATATTGTGAAACATAAGCTTTGATACGAATCACAGTAGTAGAATAAACGTCGTTGTGTATTGGGAGGTCAATGAATCTTGACGATAATATATTACGAAGTAAAATAAAGATTTATTTTATTACTTAATCAAATAAATAAAAAACAATATAAGGTATATGTTGAAACTTATTTAAGATCATATAGATTCATGATATTTGAAGATGTATTTACTAAAAGCTGAATACAATTTTATACTTTTGGCAAATATAATAATTTCACGAAGAATTTACACATTATGAAACAAATTCAAATACAATATAATCGAAAATAATACGATAAACTAGGTATTTAGATATATTTTTTAAATGTGTTCAGAAAAAAGCGCTACAAATGATGCGAATATTGTATCCATTTTATGTGAGAACCTGATCTCTAAATATTTGAGGGTTGACTTTTTAGTTTTGTATATAGTCATACAGATAAAAAATATATAGGCTTAAAGTACTTTATTGCTTTTCAAAATATATCCCACCAAGATCGACACACTTCTGCATGCGTTCAAACCAATAGGTAAAACAGTTATAACAGTCTTCAGTTGACACCTGCAAAATCGCTGTTTTAAAGGGTTGTGTGTTGATTTTTTCGGAGTTACGCGATAATTTCTGGTAAACAAACGGTTATATACCAATCAGAAGTAACTGTTCTTTCACCTTCTAAAGCAATAGTTGCCACATGTTTAGATTTTGACACAAAATTTGTTACCATTTGCTTTGACACACTTCGAGAACGGATCATTTTTGTTGGTTTTTATTTATCATGAAACACCCACACAGTGAATTTGCGTTTATTTTCCGGTTTGTAGGAGTAAATCCAAGATTCATCGCCACTAACAATACCATAAACGTTTTTGAGCTTTCTTTGTTGAACCGTTTCAATGTTTTTCGGCACCAATTGACGCAAACCGCTTTTTGTTTTACTCTTCTGTGAGCAAATGTGGGATCCAACGGAAAACCAACTTCGTTACACCTAGTTCCTTATGAAGGATCTTTTAGATAGAGGTCTTTGAAATACCTAAAGATGCCTCTATCTCCCGATATGTTACACGGCGGCCATCCTTAACTAGCTTAATTAGGGAAACTAGCATGGAACATAATGATAAAGTAACTACCAAGCTAATACTAACTGCATTAGTGAACAAAACTGATGAACTTGACGAATTTTATGAAACCGAGGTTAAGACAATATAACAAAGATGAGCCTAATTATCAGCTTTTTAGCAACGACCATATTATCAAACTAGTTTTAAGTCATCTCGGATCTAATCACCTGATTCATCAGAAAATTAGAGTCAGTGCGAATAAAATTATGGGACGGTATTAATCAAAAGAGTCAGGTCAGGCCATGGAGCTGGGATATCTATATTGTATAAATGACGTGTACCCTATCCTCCATGCTATGGTATGCTGGACAAGCCATACAGTCTGTAGTCAACACCCCGAGGTGTGAGCGGGAACACAAATTGTATCAATACTCATACGCTTATGAAACGCACCTGGCGGATCATAAGGGCCTTCACATTTTACTCTCTTTCAACTTGTCTTGAGTAAAATGTCTTTAATCTTTCCTATCAGCCTCTCTTGGCTAACTCTTGTTTTTTTCCGACCCCGAATGGCTATTAGGTTTCCGAGGGCAGACGGGTCACTACATTTACTCCTACTACATACTCTTCACAAATACTGGTCCTCCAAGTCTGGGGGTTTGAACGATGGGCCAGCACCCCTTCTAGAAAAAACTTATTTGCTAAAAATTTCGATCAAGAGCCTCGGAATAAGGACGGAAACAAAAGACGACGACTGCTACGAAAAAGGACTATGAGATTGGCCACATGGAATGTACAAGGTCTAAGAACCAAGGAAACTGAACTTTTTTAAGAATTAGAACGACAACAAATAGACATATGCGTTCTTACAGAAACAAAAAACAAAGGAAAGGGAAATGAAATCAAGAACGACTATATTCATTTATACAGTGGAGTTGAAAAATCATTAAGAGCAAAAAGAGGTGTGTCTATAGCCGTGCATATAAAACTCAAAAACAATATCAAGAGTTGGGAAGAGATAGACGAGCAGATCATTATGATGGATCTTGAGAAACATGGGGAGACGATAGTTATAATAGGAGTATATGCTCCTAGTGACGATTCTGATACAAAAGTTAAGGATGAATTCTATGACAAATTGCTTGATGTGTTGACCCATGTAAACCGATCCAAAGAAATATGCCTATTATGAGATTTCAATCCTCGGGTAGGCAAAAAATTACAAGACAATGTGGTAGGAAGATATGGTGAAGACAAAATAAACAACAACGCAGAGCGACTCATTGATCTTTGTAAAACATTACAGCTTAAAATAATGAATGGATTTTATCAGCACAAAGATATACATTAATTTACCTGGGAACAACCAAAGAAAAAGATAAAATCTATAATCGACTATCTCATCCAACCAGAAAACAAATGGCTCCAAACAAATGACATAAGGGTGTATCATGGTGCCGAATGCGGATCTGACCACTATATGGTGGTCACAAAAATAACCATACACTACAGGAAAATAAACAAGAACAAAATTGAACACTAGAAGGTAGCAGCTTCCACAAAGATAAGATATAATATTGATAGACTCAAACAAGAATCAGTAAAATTCCTCTACAAACTTAGACTAGCCTCAAAACTAACTCACTTCACTCGAAGAGAAATAGCCGAAAAAGAATATCAAGATATAAAAAATTGCATTCATCAGGCGGCCAAAGAGGCATTGGGGTACGAAGAAGCTGACAAAAGGAAAAATCCTGAGTGGTGGAACGAAGAAATAGGAAAATTAATTTAAGACAAAAAAAAAGCTTATCAAACATGGCTATCCACGAAAGACTCAGAAGACCGCAGAATTTACAGCAGACTCAACAGGGAAGCAAAGAAGGAAGTCACTAAAAGAAAAATCGAAATGTGGAAAGAGAAATGCGAAGAGATGACCGAAAATAAAAAGTGGGAAAAATATTACGAAACGCTATTAACAGAAAGTAGGCACGAATTTATGGAAAGACCTGACCATATCTCAATGACAGAAAACTCAGAGGTGCATAAGATAAACAAAGAAGAACTGAAAAAAGAATTGAAACAAATGAAAAATGAAAAAATACCCATCGGATGGAGACATTCCCATCGAATTGGTGAAACATGGACCGGATGCTCTTTTGGAAAGCTTAGTGAATATTTTTAATAAATGCTTAATTGAAGGCCAAACGATTCCAGCCGATTGGAATTTGGCCCACATTAGCCCCATTTATAAAAAGTGAGACAGAAAAGAATGTGGAAATTATAGAGGCATTATCGTAACTAGCTCGCTGGGAAGGTTATATGGTCGTATATTGAAAATAAGAATAGTAGTATAAAGAAGAAGAAGAAGAGGAGTATAAAGAAATTGAAAAACAAAGCGGCTTCAGAGCAGAAAGATCGTGCGTGGACAACACATTTACCCTTCAACAAGTAATTGAAAAACGAACAGCTCGAAACCTCCCTACGCATCTGGTATTTATAGATCTGGAAAAGGCTTATGATACAGTTCCTTTAAAACTCTTATTTAGTGTCTTGACGAAAACGGACCTTAGTAAAACATATCTAAAAGCAATACTGAACATCTATAAATGTCCTCAAAGCACGGTAAAAACAGGGAAATACTTTCTCAAGGGTATTTACAGTAACGAAAGGCTTGAGACAAGGATGCTGTCTTTCCCCCACCCTATTCAAAATATAAATCCAAGAAGCACTGCACCAGTGGAGACAAAAATGTGCAGGAATGGGGTTGAAGCTTAACAACCATTATCTGACAACGCTGTTCTTTGCAGATGATCAAGTACTAATTGCAAGCTGTGAAGAAGATGCAGATTATATGCTTAGAAAGCTCAAAGATGAATACGAAAAATGGGGGATATGAATATGTCTAAAACAGAATATATGCGAATAGGCAGTGAAGACGAAGACCCGGATTTGGAAATTAGACAAATGAAAAGGTGCTACGAATACAAATATTTGGGAAGTATTATCTGCAGTAAAGGAACAATGGAACGAGATATAGACTATAGGGTGCAACAAGGCAGGAAGAGTGTTCAAATTCTGAATTCGATACTTTGGTCCAACAAAGCTACTATGAGAAATAAAATGACTATCTACAAAGTAATTGTAGAGCCCATTCTTACATATGGAGCAGAATGTTAGCAAATGACAGTAAAAGGAAAGAAAAAAGTTGACACGGTTAAAATGGACTACCTGAGAAGAGCTTGCCGTATATCAAGAGTAGAACTTATACCTAATTCTGAAATTAGAAGAAAAACAGATAGAGTACATACAACGTCTGAAAGAATAGAAACTAGACAGGTAATATGGTATGGACACGTACAGAGGATGGAGGAAGAGCTATGGAATACAATCCAAATAATAGAAGGAAACGAGGAAGACCAGCCAAGTCTTGGATACAAGGTGTTATGGAAACCATGAAAGAAAGAGCCATTGATGAAGACACCTGGAGAGATAGAAAAATATGGCGATCGAAATGCGGGAAGCGGCAGCCGTAGGAGTCCTGCTTAGATATATATATATATATATATATATATATATATATATATATATATATATATATATATATATATATATATATTAATCAAAAGAGTAACTAACCAGGAAGCAGAGAAAGCTGCCAATGTTCTACTAAACTATTTTAAGCAATCAGAATCTTCGGATATTGTCGACATTTTTAACGTGAAAGTGACTGACTTTTTTTCAAAAGGATAATACCTATAACCGCTTTGTGTAAATGAAAGTTTATCTACATTATATATTTAGTTTTTTTTTTCTTATTTAGTGTAAAAGTTTATTTACGTAGAAATTTAGTTTGAACTGAGATGTAATGTATGTATGTATTTAGATATGTACATGTATAAGAAAGCCTAACAGCTCCATAATTATGATGGTGGTAATGATTAGTCTCATATTATAAAGATTTATTGACAGTAATAATGGCTTATATATACTTGACGTTGTCACAGTGTCACCTGTGTTTTAAGATTTGGTTAAGCTTCTGCGTCGACATTCTATTTAGCAGATCGGCTGGAGACTTTCGTTTTAGTCTTCGTCTAACTAGTCGTTCCATTAGGTTTTGGGAAATTTTTAGAATGATCTGTTAGTCTCGATTCACATCGTTAGCTTAATTTAGTGATTTATTTCTTTATAGCTAATATTACAAGATCAACGACTATGGTGTTGTTTGGCACATACCAAGAATTATATTAGTTATGGTAAAAGGACTTTGGATTTAGATCTTTCCAATAGATAGGTCAATAGATTCAATGAGGTGGCTTTTGTTCTATTTCACTGCGACCTTTTCAGATCTATTACGATCTTCTAGTCCTAGATTACATTCTCTAACCAGACCTTTTTTAAAAGGTCTAGTAACTTCGAGATTGAACCTTCCATTAAGCTCCTTGCCGGAGGCTTCTCTTTGCCTAATGAAAGCAACCGTACATTTGCCAGGCTGTCATATGACATAAAATGTGCTCTTCTTCTTCTTTAGGTACCGTCTCCTCTAAGGAGGTTGGTAATCATCACAGCTAAAATGTGCTCTGCTGCTTCTTATTTTAGGTGAGAGAATCTGCGTATGTCGTTATCTACCAATCTCATCAACTCCAACTGCCTATTTAGCTTACAGTGCCTTATTAGCAGACCTACTATGGCTTTGACTGTTTTTGTGTCTTTGCTTATTGGATCTCTCTCAAAGTTTTGGCAAATGTTCCACAACGAACTGTTTTACCTGTCTTGGTTCTGGTGAGTTTCTCCACCATTCTAGAGATTTATGAGCTACCCACTTTTTTATATCCGTTCTTGTTACTGCCTTTGCAACGCCGCAAAAGGGTTTAGGTCCAATGAACGGCATTGATGAGCCTTGTTTGGACATCTGATCTGCTTTTCCATTGCCCTTGTTACTCTCGTATCCCGGTACCAGGCTACCGTAACCTTACTATGGTCTCCTGGTATATTAAAGGCACCCACATAACCCCAAGCGAAATAGAAGAAGACATAAAATGTAAAAGACAACTATACCAATAATATTTAAGCTCCAAATCATTAAAGATAAAATAAAATATAAATAAAAACAAGCAGAAGTATGAAGGAAAATCTCTAAGAAGAAGAACGAGTCTTGGGAAAGAAACTGTCAACGAATAAATACTTATCTAGGAGGAACCAGAAGCACAGAAAACTGGAAACTGATAAAAAATTGAGAAAAGAAAAGAATAAAGAAGTAATACAGAGCATAAAACCGGAAGACTGGGAAGAGTATTTCAAAGGACTTTTGTTAGAAAATAGAGTCGAATTTCAAAAACATAGAAATCAAAACCAAGATAGAATTACAATAGTCGGCTCGCCAATAAGATTAACAACAGAGGAAATTAAAAATGTGTGTGAACAGCTGAAGAGGAACAAAGCACCCGGACAAAGGGATATACCCGGAGAATTGTTTAAGTACGAAACGAACAAATTGTACGGATGTCTTCGACAACCATTTCAAGAATGCATAAACACAAGCGATACGGAGTGGAAGATATCCTACCTTAGTACTATACATAAAAAGGGTGATAAAATAATTGTGAAAATTACCGAAGAATAGGTGTAATCGGATCTATGAGTCGAATATATGGAAAGATTTTAAAGAACCGAATCGAGAGAGAATACTTAGATTAGGAAGCAGAAGAACAAGCAGGATTTCGTACGGGTCGATCCACTGTTGACCACATTTTCTCCTTAACCCAGATAATAGAAAAAAATATGGCACGGAATCAAGAGATTTATAATGTTGTTCGTCGACCTACGGAAAGCCTACGACAGCGTTCCACTGAAGAAGCTGTGGTAATCAATGGAAAGCACGAATATTAATATAGAATTAATAAAAGCCGTCAAAGTGCTATACAACCAACCAATAACAAAAATAAAAGCAGGGACACAAATAACAACAGGATTTATAACATCAAAAGGATTAAAGCAAGGATGTTGTCTCTCCCCCACTTTATTTAAAATATACCTCGAAAGTGCTTTAAAAAGATAGAAACAAAAATGCAGGAGAATGGGGATACCGCTCACTAACACTATGGTATATAAGCTCAACTTTGCGACGATCAATAATGGCTCAAGATTATGACGATTTAAACTGTATGGCACGAAAATTAATTGAAGAGTATGATATATGGGGTCTACCTGTGCACGAGTGTCGAGTAGAACAAAAAGATCTCATATTAGACGATAACACCACGATAAAACACTGCTGTGACTACAAATATCTAGGTATCACGATTTCACAAGATGGAACATTAGACAAAGCCATAAGAAAGAGAAATACGTCAGGGAGAAAAGCCATCACAATGTTAAACAGTATTTTATGGGACCAATCTATCAGCAAAAAAAAGAGGATATATGAGACTATAGTAAAAAGTATCACTTTGTACAGCTGTGAGGTATGGCCACTGAAAAAAAGAACACTGACAACGCTGAAAGCGACGGAAATTTATTTTTGGAGAAGAGCTGCAGGAAGATCTAGAACAGAAAGGATTACCAACGAGCGCATTAGAGAACCGCAAACAAACAATCGCAGACGACCTAACAACAAAACAACTTATCTGGTTCGGACACATACAAAGAATAGATGAACAAGGAATACCAAAAGAAATATTAAAATGGCAACCAGAAGAAAAGAGAAGACGAGGCAGACTGAGAAAAAGTTGAAGGGAAGGAATAAATAAAGAACTGAGAGAGAGGGCCATAGAAGAAGACCTATGGAACAACCGGATTAAGTGGCGATTGGAAGTCGGAAAACGGCGGAGAACGTTATAAACCGACAAGTAGTAGTAGTAGTAGTACATAATAACCAACTAACTTAGAATTAACCTTTACAATATGTCCAATGTATCGAGCTTGTACGTACTTCTATTAATAATTCCCTAGTCGTTTTATTGGAGACAAAGCTCTGGTAATAAGTCCTTGCATAGTAACAGTAAGTTCCACGGAAACTATCTTATTGTGGACGGAAACTGTCTAAGGTTAGCCTTTAGAACTTTGATTGCGATCATTGACACCTATTTCGGGCAAAGAAAGAATTTACCACAGTGGCCGCCTCTCTGTTAGTTCCCTCTTCATTTTTTATTTTTAGATTTAAAAGTATTACTTATTTCTGAGCCATCTGTTGGGCTAGCTAGTTTTGTCTTATGTATATTTTATTCTCATAAGTTGGGACAAAATATTATCTGGCACCATATTATCAAACACAGAGTTCGCCATCTCCTTGAGACATTGATTGGGCAACGCGTTTCCGCCTGTACAATGAATCACCAGTGTAATATAGCTCCCGTATATGTGTGAATGTGTCATGCTTGATTAACAAATTTACGCTTAATGTCATTGTTGTAACCCCTATATGTCATATTCTCGGTTGATCGAATGGTTATTTGATTATGCCTTATTCATATCTATCCTATGATAATATATATCTGACATATTCTCTCTTAGCCATTGAAACGCTCTGTGTCGAGATTTCTAACCCAGTCTGTCCTACGTAGAGTAGTGGTGAACAGATTCTGAGATTGCAGTCTCAGATCGGCACGATGCGCTTCCTTATAGTTAAATCTCATACCTACAGAAAGGCTTCAGAATGTCTTTGTGTCATACCTTTGTTTTTTGTTTGTAGTCCGGCTTTCGGCCTATGAACCAGTACATTTTACTTAGTTTAGGGCTCAACGATTTTCTTGTCATAAAGATAGTTTTGCTCTATGTTGGTTTCCTCTCGAAGTGCGCTCCCAAGTATTTTATATTTCCTTTCTACAGCATTAATTAATGGTTTTATAATACTGGAAGACAGTTTTCTTTGCGTTTTTTTTTTTTTTCATTACAACCAGAATAATGAAAGTAAAATAGTATTATTGCTACCACTACATAAAAATTAAATTTATAATTTTAAAACAGAATTAAGCAACAACAACTTATGCAAATCTCAAGATCTATAGAAACCGTTCCTGTACGATCTCAGAAAGGAAACGAAAATAACGAATAATTTCCTTTAAACATCGAGAGAATATCCCATAATGTCTTTAAGATGTCAGAAGTCGGCTTTGGAGACTATGAATATCCAGATGTGAACGTACAGTAAAAGACGTCTCATAAAAATGTAATGCAGTTATGATAGTGGCCTAGTGGTTCGTAAAAAGTTAAGAATGTAATACATTTCCAAAGCTGGAATTGTAAAGCTACGAGCTGCGAATCGATTTAGAGTCGAAGAATTAGGCCAATAAAGTGTTTTTTTTATTTGTTAGTTATTTATAGGGATATATATATATATATATATATATATATATATATATATATATATATATATATATATTACCATAGTATTGTTTTGATCATGAATAATGTTAAAAGTATGAAAAAATAATAGATTAGTCTGATTTTAACCACAACCAATATAGTTTAACTTTTTTATTTAACCTAGGTTTTGAATTACTCCCTTACTTATCATATACTTAAACAAAGTACTTAAAAATACTTCAAACAGTCATCAAATTTTTAATGCATACAAAGAATGTATCTACCAAAAAAACAAAATGGAAATTAGAATACAGAACAACTTACAGAACCTATAGAAATAGTCAGCGGAATAAGACAAGGGGACTTATTGAGCCCCATGCTCTTCAACTTAATCATGGATGAAAACATTACAAGCGTTAAAAAATGAAGAGGATACAAAATGGGAAACAAAGAAATAAAAATACTATGTTACACTATTTAATGTTTATGTTAATTTAATATGACAATCTCATCTCAGAAAACTAAAACAACAGTAGTCAGCAAAGAACCAACCAGATGTAAAATAGAAATGAATGGCATCAGTATTGAACAAGGAAATAAAATACCTGGGAATTATACTGTCCAGCTATGGAGACCTGAACGAAGAAGTGAGAGGTCAAGTACAAAAAGCAAAAACTATACTGGCAGGGTACCTTAATAAAACAATATGGCAAAACAAACACATTAACCCTGAGATGAAGTCAGGAATTTATAAAGCCAGTATAAGACCAATAATGACATATGGCTCAGAAAAAAGATTCGATACAGCCACAATGCAAAGGCTACTGGAAACGGCAGGGATAAGAGTACTGAGAAGAATTACACGAAATACGCTAAGAGATCGAAAGAGAAGTGAAGACATTAGAAGAAAATATAACGTGTATATAAATAAATATACAGTGTATCAATGAATGGAATGGAATAACCAGATAAGCAGAATGGAGGAGACCCGTGCCTTAAAAATAACAAAAGATAAGTCACCGATCGGCAAAAGAAGTATCGGACGACTGCGCAAAAGATGGAGTGACAACCTCCCATAGAGGTATTAATCCGCCAATGAACAAGCAGAATTGCTTATAAAGAGGAAGAAGAATGAGAAGAAGAAAGAATTTATAGGAAAGTATTCCAACTACCCCAAAATGGTCATGCAGTAGGGCAGCCTTCGTTTATATAATTCACAAATACATGTTTCTAAAGCTAGTTTTTGTAGTATTTGTATGTTATTTACTTGATTTCTGAAATGGAAATCAATTCGTAAAATAACCATAATTTTCAACATATTTACATTCCATGTATGGATCATTAGTGCAAATTAAAAGATGTTTAGAATATTACACTTAACCGCAGTTACACTTGTCATATTCTGTATAGCACCATATTTTTAAGTTTTGCCTACACCTTGCTTCTTTTTCTCGACCTTAGAAATCAGTTTCATACATATCTTTGCAGGAGCAATTCCGGTCAATGGGTATAAGTTATGAACTGGAGTAGGTTTCTACAACCTGAATATTATCCGGGTATTCTGCTTTATAGCAAGATCAATATGACGAGTATAAGCGGATTCCAAACTGGAACTAAATATTCTGCTGAATATTCTGCTGCAGAGAAATACAAAGCTATAGCTGATATTTTTATCAGACTTAGCAGGCTAAGCTCCCCAACGTATTCCAGTCAGCTTACGTATTGTGTTATTTTTTGAAGTAATCCTAACCTTTGTTATTGTGTCAAATATTACACCCAAGTACTTTGTTTCTATACAGTTCTTTAATAGTTTTCCTCGTCATGATATGTTTAGCTTTTTTCTGGCTTGATGGTTATTCATATGAAAAGCGCAGACTTGATTTTTCTTTATGTTTGGTTTTATCGATTTTTTCTTGTAGTTTGTCTTGTAGTTTCTGCGAGTTTTTTAACGCAGCAGACAGTTTGGTTTCCACATCTTTAAAATCTCTCCGTTGTGTAGCCACCGCTGTATCATTAGCATAAATAAAGCGCCTCGTATCAGGCTGATCTGGCAAGTCGTTAATGTAAATATTATAGAGAAGAGGTACAAGCCCGCTTCCTTGAAGCAGTTTATTTCTATTATTTATCTAGCGGCCCTTCCTGGATTGTAATGTAACATAGAACCGACGATTATAAAGGCTGCAGCTCAGCAGGTACATCAATCTGAAGTACGTGATTATTTCATACACATTTACTAGCAAGTTTTGGTGGTTAACGGTGTCATACTCTGCAGCAGAATGAATGTAAGCTAAACTCAATTTTCAACTAAAATTGTGGATAATCCTCATTAAAGAAAATATGCTATTCTAATACTATACATGCTATATATGGTATACCAATACCAAATCACTATAGCATATACACTGATGAAATCATAGCTAAATTAGAGTCTTTCGATAATTTTTACAATGCAAAAGAAAAAATCAGGGAATCGGATAACTTTATCGTACCCATACTCTGATCGTAATATTAAATGGAAATTATATTTACCGCAATTCAAGAATACTAAAGTCATATTTAATTTAATTTCATTACACATGGAAATTTGGAACAACAAGGAAGTCGATTAAATGACATTAAGAGCTACTTAAGTAATAAAATTACCAGAAAACACAAACCAGTAATGGCAAACGTTGTGGAATATCGTTTCTTATAACTACGAAGGGCACACTCTGATGAGTAAGTAATATGGGGATTTGAATAATTTACTTTAAATTCTATTAAAAAATTGAACTAAACGTAGAATTCAAATAAATATGTAACCTATTTTCCCTTAATAACTTAACATTAAAAAGGACTACCAAATGTTTGTTCTCCAGCATTATTACCTGGCAATCCTTCCTCTAGCGTTATTACATTACTTTTTCTTCTTCATGTGCCGAGTTCGATTATCGAGCGTTGGCTATCAAATTGGGTATAGAAATTTTGTTGATGGCAGCTCGGAAAAAAGATGCAGAGGATTTTTTAAACCAATCTCTCAGGTTTCTAAGCCATGACGTTCTTCTTCGACCTGGCCCTCTTCTTTCGTCTACCTTGCCTTGTATTATTAAATGGAGTATATATATATATATATATATATATATATATATATATATATATATTATTATTATTATTGTTTATTTTGACTTTAATCTTAGTTTATTGAGCCAATAAAAAAGAATTATAACTTATTTGTTATCAAAAGTAAAATAATCCTTATATTACCTGTGTTCGATGGATTCAAAAGATTTTCTAGTTGTCTTTTATCGGGAGAGAAGAAAGGATAAGAATACAAATATATTATATTACAAAGATTTACGTTTATGAACGAATAAAACAATTATTAAATTCTGTCGTTATCTTATCAATCAGCATACAAGAAAATAAATCAAATTTTTATAATAATAAGATTATAAAGCTACATACATTTATATTACGTGAAAACCAATTTTACTTAAAATTTTCTTTACTTGAAACAAGAAACAACAAAACTTTAAACTTTTGATTAGCCTAACAAAACCTCAATTCTTAAATTTGAATGCTAATAACCATGATGTCAAACCGATCCTTCACAGATATAAAATTTAATTGTACAAACACTTACAGCTTATTTTCTTCTTGAGTTGTATGTTGGAACATACCCAAAAAAGTCCAGTCTCCTCAACGATGTGATCTCTCCTCTTTGGCACCTCGGCTCCTTCTTAACGTCTCTGCAAACCTCATGCAGACTACACAAAAAACACCTGATTCACTTCTCCAAACTCAGCTACTTATTTATGACACCAGGACCTCCTTTTGTCAACTTGATGCCGTAAGAATACTTTCACATATACTTTATAAAATGCCCACGGTAGATACAAGGACCTCTTTTAATCTACTTGTTATCTCCTTCTGCAAACTATTCACTTCTTTTCGTTACGCCGGTATCCAAACTCACGAACCACACCCTATCTTGAGACAAACGACTATTTCCTTTCTATAACCAAAATATAACTAACTC
Source organism: Diabrotica undecimpunctata (assembly GCF_040954645.1). Classification (NCBI taxonomy): domain Eukaryota; kingdom Metazoa; phylum Arthropoda; class Insecta; order Coleoptera; family Chrysomelidae; genus Diabrotica; species Diabrotica undecimpunctata. The sequence continues at coordinate 48,392,341 of NC_092803.1, read as the reverse complement.
CTCCGGTCTCCTGATCGGCTCACAAATTCCCATTTAAAAACGACCGTCCAATCAAAAGCTCAAATTGTGTTTACCATGATTTTGGAAAAGCCTAATTTCGGTTTCAGAGAAAAACTAAATAGCTTACTTTAAAATTGGTTTTTGTCAATACACAATTTATACATATTTCAAAAGATTAGAATATGGTCATTTAATACTCGACTATACAAACAATGAAAAGATTAACTAAGACAGGTAAAATGTCTTCTAATTCTAAACAAAGGTTTTTTTGATAATTTTGTTTGAAACGGAAAAAGGTCGTTTGCCAAACAAATTTCTATTCTTATCTACACTAAATCTTATCTTAAATTACTATATACATTTTTGTTTATAACGATATCTTAAAATTTTATTCCGATGGATATTTATATATATATATATATATATATATATATATATATATATATATATATCTATATATATATATATATATATATATATATATATATATATCTATATATATATATATATATATATATATATATATATATATTATATCTCTCTGGGTGGCGCATAACATGGCTAAAATATTCAAGTTTGCGATTTTTAACTGTTTTGACGACTTCCGTAACTTTTCCCATCCGATGCAAAACAGCTTCGTTACGAACTCTATTCACCCAACTTGTTCGTAGGATTCTCCGATACACCCAGATTTCAAAGGCTTTCAGTTTCTTGAGAAGTGTATCCGTCAAAGTTCAACCTTCGACACCATACAAAAAAGTAGAGAACACATAACATCTCACTAATCTAATTTTCAGACTTAAAGTAATATTGTTTCCACATAACAGTTTCTTCATCTTAAAGAATGCAGCTCTGGCCTTCTCTATTTGTATTCTAATTTCTTTGCTCATGTTCCAGTTCTCATTTAGATTACAAACAAGGTAAGTGATACTGTTAGTTCTCTCCAGTTGTTCACCATAAGCTGTTACCACTTCCGGTTGTATTGGCGTTTTACTGACGGCCATCACCTTTGTCTTTGCGGTGTTTAGCTTAAGGCCATATTCATCACACGTTGTGGTAATCCTATTAATTAGATGTTGAAGTTCTTCGTAATTGCTTGCAATTAACACTGCGCCATTCATTTTTATACCACATTGAACATTATCCACTGCTTTATTGAAAACGAACTCAGAATGGATGTTAAATAGTAGCGGGGACAAAATGCAGCCCTGCCTTACTCCTCTTCGTATTTGAAGCTCTTTAGAAGTGTCCCGGCCAATCTTGATGATTGCACGTTGATGCCAGTAAAGATTTTTAATAATGCGTAGGTCTTTATCATGAATACCTACCTGCTGAAGAATGGCTATCATTTCAGTATGTTTTACTCTATCAAAGGCCTTCTCAAAGTCAATAAAACACATATAAACTGGATGTCCGACATCTCTGCATCTCTGTACCATAACCTGAATACTAAATAGTACTTCTCTTGTTCCAAGGTTATTGCGGAATCCACACTGTGTGTCACCAAGTTGTTGTTCTATTTTTTGGTACATCCTAGAGTTCAAAATTTATAGAAATATCTTTAAAACATGACTCATCAAGCTGATGGTTCGGTAGTCACTACATCTTTTTGCATTTGCTTTCTTAGGTATCGTCACAAAAGTCGACAGCCGCCAATCCGTTGGTATATAGCCAGTTTCATAAATTTTATTAAACAGATGAAGGAGAGTAATTTTACCTGAACTTTCGAAGAGCTTTATTATTTCACTCGGTATTTCATCTAGTCCCGACGCTTTTCGGGTCTTTGCTAATCGTATTGCTTGTTCAATTTCGTCCATAGTTATGTCAGGTCCTGTAACTACTTCGTTAATTCAAGCTCGGGCCTTTCATCACTAAACAGTTCCTTAATATACTCTTTCCATCTGTCTATTTTATGCAAATTTACATTACTTACTAAACAGAAAACCACCGTCTTTCTATTCAAACTGTTCTATTCAACTCACAGTAAAATATCTAATAATTCACTGTTCGCAAGTTAAAAAAAGAATAGCAAATTGTTTAATTAGCAATAATATTAAATTTTGCTTATAACTTATTTACTATAACTATCTGACTCGCTATTAATAATAAAATTTTTCGTTTAATAAAAAGGGATTTATGATGTCTTCATTCTTGTGAGCATGCTTTTCTGATATTTGGATTTCCAGTTATACTTTTGCGAAGTCTTCCTTATTTTCAGCAGCTGTTAGTTTATTTTAAACTAATTAATACTTCAAGTACTACTCCTTATAATTTATTTTTATCAATTCGTTTTGTCGTAGTTAGAAACGACGTTGTTTTGTCCCGTATCTAACTCTAGCTTATTTTGCACATATTATTTTGGATTTATAGTTGTTCTGAGCGTAAAAGTCTTCGCGTATTATTGTTAGAGTCTTACAATGTTTTTGACATCACTCATATTGGCTTTGGTTTCGATAACTTACGTTAAAGTAGGTCTTAGGCATGTGGATATACTTTTTGGTCTTTCAATTCGAACCACTAAACTAGTAAACTATAAACTTTAAAATGTATCTGGCTGCCAACTGAGTTATCGATTTGACACCATAATTAACTTAAATACATATATAAACCATAAAATTAATAAATGTCTAAATACTAAAGCTTCTGTCCATATATTTTATGCCGTTTTAGTAGAGAAATCATTAAAAATTACTCTGTCACTCGAAAATAGATAAAATCCTTCAGTCATTGTGCATTTGTAGTCAGCCAATGCATTTAGATGTTTTTTTGTAAGCAGTTTTCTGCTATTTGTTGTTTATTTTTCATTATTTTCAACTTTATTTTCAATTTATGTTTCTGCTTCTTGTAGTATATTCCATATGATGATTTGAAGCTACTTTTTTTGTGTTGCTTTTCTTAGATTATTCGCAATTACACTGATGTCTGTTTTTGAAAGTGGTTTCTTTACTTTTTATCTATGTGCCTCTGTCCCTGTTCCACTTTTTTTAATTTGTTTTAAAATCATGCAATGGAATTGTAGATCTGCTGACATTTTTTAAATGAAAATGATATTGATGTTGTCTTGTTAAGTGGGACATGCATGGGGGTTTACCATAAATCTGGTAAACAATATATTTTTAAGGCTTATTAAGCTATGGTTTGTTAGAACAGTGAGCGACTCATAACTCACAGTCAGTCGAACGCCGCGCACGTTCGTCAAAATCAAAGAAATGGTTCTCTATAGCAACGGTTTGTTAGAATAGTGCGCAGCGCACTCTGTAGCCAGCGCAACTACGCAGAACCTAACAAACCGTTATCATATAGAACCATTACTTTGATTTTGATGAACGTACGCGATGTTCGACTGACTGTGAGTTATGCGTCGCTCACTGTTCTAACAAACCATAGCTTAAGATTGTTCGTCGCGACCGATATGACGGTAACGCGGGAGTGGCTATACTTATAAAATCTACTCATCGTTTTGAATAAATTTTGTATTACACAAAATTTTAACGACGATATTCATGTTTGTGAAATCACTTTAAAATATAATAACTCTGATATTAATTTTGCTTTAATTTATAGATCTCCAGATATTCGATCGGCTTCCACAGATTGGTGTAAAATAATGGAATAATTTAATTTTCCTTGCATTATAGGTGGTTATATAAATGCGCATAACAGCCTGTGGGGTTCACTTAAAAATGATGGCATTGGGCACCAACTTATTAATGCCATCGATACTCTCGATTTAGTTGTTCTTAATAATTGCAAACCAACCCGTCTGACCCGCCTGGATGTGACACAATCTAGTGTTGATATTACGTTGTGCTCTCCTGATTTAGCAAAATGAATTACTTGGGACGTCTTAGATAACACATTTGGATCGAATCATTATGTAGTTGAAATAAATCTTTCTTCTGTTAATTTTCGCAATGAATACATTCTTCCAAAGTCCAAATGAAATGTTAATAAAGCTAATTAAACCCAATACTCTGATATGATTGATCAAAATTTTCTTAGCTATTGTGACAGCTTGTGTACCTCAGAGAAATATGACTTATTAATGGAAAGTATTAATATTGCATCTTCTCAATCTATTCGGATATATAAACCCTTTAAATCAGACAAACAGTTCCTTGATAATCTAGTTGAACTTTTTAACAACATATATAATAGCGGTAAAATCCCGGAGAACTGGCTGCAGTCAACATTTATTACAATCCCGAAGCAACCAAATACCCAGATCTGTGATGACTACCGGCTTATAAGCTTGATCAATCATGTCACTAAAGCGTTCACTAAGATCATTCATAGAAGAATATAATGATAAATGTGAGTCAAATATTGATAGATCGCTGTTTGGCTTTCGGAAAGCACTTGGAACTAGAGAAGCAATTTTTGCTCTCCAGGTGCTTATACAGCGGTGTAGAGACGTTGATAAGGACGTGTATTTGTGTTTTGTGGATTTTAGAAAAGCATTTGACAATGTCAATCATAAACAATTGATAGATATTCTGCGAAAGACAGGTATTGACGACAAGGACATTCGAACTGTGGCAAACCTATACTGGGGTCAAACAGCAAGAGCAAAAATTGGCAACGAACTCACTGAAAGTGTGCAGATCAAAAGAGGTGTCCGTCAGGGGTGTATATTATCCCCACTCCTATTCAATATTTATTCCGATGAAATATTTAACAAATGTATGGAAAATGCAAATGAGGGCATAAAAATAAACGGCGAGTTAACGAACAATATAAGATATACCGACGACACGGTGATCCTTGCCAGTACCATAGACGAATTACAGCAGGTAATGGGAAGAGTTTATTCAGTTAGTGAGGAATACGGCCTGAGCCTCAACTTCAAGAAGACAAAGTGGATGCTGATAAGCAGGAAGCAACAGCCTGCTCGACAGTTACGGATCAGTAACATACTAATTGACCATGTAGAATCTTATGTGTACCTTGGCACCAACGTAAATGCAAAATGGGAACAGGCCACAGAAATTAAGGCGAGAATAGAACAAGCTAGAGCAGCATTTAGCAATATGAAAAAGCTCCTGGAACACACTGGAACAACTGTTGGAAAAGAAAAAAGCAAAAAATAGAGATATACACTTGGCATTTGTGGACCTGAGAAAGGCGTATGACTCTGTACCAAGGTCAGAACTATGGGAGGCAATGTACAAATTAGAAATACAGACGGACCTCATAGAAGCTACAAAAGCTCTGTATAAAGAAAATAAAGTGTCCATTAAAATGGGAACAAGAATCATAGGAGACTTCACCACAACAAAAGGGCTCCTGCAGGGTTGTTCCACATCTCCAACCCTATTCAAAATATACTTAGAGAAAGCCTTGACTACATGGAAAAGAAAATGCGAAGGCATGGGAGTACCGGTACGGAACGAATACCTATATACATTAAGTTTTGCAGACGATCAAGTAGTGATTGCACAAGACCAAGACGACCTCAGCTACATGATGAAAAAACTACAAGAAGAATATACCAAGGCTGGCCTAGATATTAACCTCGCGAAAACAGAGTACCTATCTACAAGTGAAGAAGACATAGAAGATCTACAGATTGATGACAACGTAACAATCAAAGGAAAGGATAAATTCAAATACCTGGGGTTTATAATCACGAAAAAGGCAACAACAGAGGAAGAAATTACACAAAGATTAGGACAAACAAGAACAGCAATCCGACAACTTAACTCAGTATGGTGGGATAGACACCTAAATATGAAGACAAAAACGCAGATTTATAAAACATTAGTGCGAAGTATTATGACATATGGGGCTGAAAATTGGATCATAAACAAGAAAACCAGCAGTAAGATAGTAGCAACAGAGATGGAATGCCTGCGAAGATGCTGCAGAGTAACAAGAATGGATAGGAGAAGTAATGACGAAATAAAGCAAAGAACATCAATAGAAACAGACATACTAACATATATAGAACAAAAAGACTAAAGTGGTATGGACATGTAAGAAGAACTAGCGACAGCAGATAGATAAAGAAAATAACCGAATGGAGCCCCATAGGAAGGAGGAAAAGAGGACGACCCCGAAAATCCTGGAGGAACGAAGTAGACGACGCCATGAGTAAGAGAGGACTGAACGATGGAGAATGGAACAACAGAGAGAGATGGAAACGGTTGAGCGAGGGAAAGCAGTGAATACTGTAGAATCTCTAAATATAAAAAAAAAGCTCCTCATAAGCAGGGATTTGTCTCTTCTCCTAAAACTACGTAGTTAAATGCTACATTTTTCCGTTCTTACTGTATGGTGTGGAGGCCTGGACGCTGACGGAGACGCTCACGAGAAAACTAGCAGCATTCGAAATGTGGGTGTACCGACGCATTCTTCGTATATCCTGGACCGAACATGTCACCAACATAGAGGTAATTAAAAGAATCGGAAAGAGAAAGAAATCGTGAATACAATTAAACAAAGAAAGCTTGAATATCTAGGCCCCATATTGAGACACGATAAGTACCGTCTACTGCAATTGATTGTCCAGGGAAAAATAGGCAGTAAGCGAGGGCCAGGCAGGAGAAGACACTCATGGCTCCAATATCTGAGGAAGTGGTTCGGGCTCACATCGGTCGAACTATTCAGAAGCGCCGCAAACAAGATCAGAATTGCCATGTTAATAGCCAACGTTCGCAACAGACAGGGCACTTGAAGAAGAAGAAACCCTTTAAAATTATTAAACGGCCACGACCTCCTGGGAGGGATTTCGAATGTGAACAAGTTGTTTCTGACAGAAAATATGCTTTAAAAGGGTATAAAACTAACTCTTGTTTCGCTAATTATATAGCTGTCATGAAGTAATGGCTAAAACAAAAAAAGTTCTAAAACTAAAAGCCGAAGAAAGTTGGAAAAATTAGCGTTCATCCTTAAATAAAATATACCTATTAAAAATATTTGAAATAAAGCAAGAAAAATGCAAGGGAAGTATACTTCAAGTATTAATTATCTTAATGATGAATTAATTGGAGATTTTTTTGACAAAATAGCACCTTCATCAGTTATTACTGCTATAAAAATTCAAACTAATCCTATAGTTTCAAATCACATTCTTCCAAATTAATTTACACAGGAAGAACTAATATTATTATGATAATATTAAATATCTTATCTGCTTAAAAAACTTCCAAATATAGCGAAAAATGTATTATTTGATATTTTAAATGATATTATTTTTAAAGATGCAGAAATTGATGTGTTAAGAATTGAAATAAAGATCCTAACTTGGTACAATCATATAGGCCAATCTCTTTCATGTCGTGTGTTTTGAAGACTTTGGAAGGAATTATCAAATTTAGACTAAGGTTTGTATATATGGCTTCCCATTTTAAGAGAAAAGATGTTGAAATTATTTCATATTGCAGATCAGTAAGTTAAAATGATTAATTAATTCTATACTAATAAAAAAATATTTTTAAGAAATTTTGATAACACGATTGTAGGTTCAAGAAATAACAACAACGGACTTCCACAAGGCTCAGTTTTGAGGCTCAGTTCTCTTTAATTTGTATATTGTTGATTTACATCAATTAAGTTTTAATCATATTCCGTTTAAAATAGTACAGTATGCAGATGACCTCTGCATATATACTGAAAATAAGAAACTTATTACCACTATGGCTTCTCTCAAAGATATCTTTGGTGTTGTTCATAATTGGTTAACACTAAATGGTTTTCAGATTTCCTACTTCAAGTCTAAAGGTACCAAGTCTTAGTAACCATTTTTTTTTTTAATTGTGAAATGTCCTACTGACAGCTAGTAGAATGAATGGGTACCAGAAGAGTGGCTGAAGGGAATAATATGTCCGTTGCATAAAAAGGGTGATCAACTGAAGTGTAAGAACTATAGAGGCATTACTCTGTGAGCATCTGCGTATACAATCTTCGGCAATGTATTATTTGAAAGACTTAAACATTTTACAAAGGATATTGTTGATCAATATCAATGCGGATTTACTGCTGGAAAGTCAACTACACATCAAATTCAAGCACATAGGCAGATTCTAGAAAAGTCACTAGAACATAGAGACACACTATCTCTTCATTGACTTTAAAACAGCCTATGACAGTGTGAAAAGAACTGCATTATATAATGCAATGATAGACTTTGGGATCACACCTAAGTTAGTTAAAATAAAAAACTTACAATGCAAAACGTAAGCTAATGCGTTAGAATTGAAGGAGAAAACTATACGTTCTTTGACATTAATAATGGTCTAAGACAGGGGGATGCGTTGGCATGTCTGCTTTTTAATATTGCCTTGGAAAAGGCAATCAGACAATTAAATATTAGAATGAATGGAACTATTTTTAATAGATCGACGCAAATTTTTGCATTCGCTGACGATATAGTTATAGTAGGCAAAAGTATGAGAGACATGGTGCAGTGTTTTACAAGGCTTGCGGACGCAACAAGTGGTAAACGAGGAAAAAACCAAATATATGTTGGTTTCTAAAAACCCTCGAAATATCCAACAGTGAATTCAGATTAACAACCATACCTTTGAGCAAGTCAAAGAATTTACATATCTTGGATCGCTAGTAAACGCAACAAACACGACAAGCGACGAAATAAAAAGACGCATAGCAATAGCAAACAGAACTGTTCACGACCTCCAGAAACATTTAAAAAATAAAAATATAAAACGTGCAGTAAAGCTTAATATACAGGGTGAGTCATGAGGAACTTTACATACTTCTACCATATGTAGAGTCCCTCAGGGAGCATATCATGTGGCCACTAAAAAATGTCAACTCCTCTTCTTTATTAATTAACAGGGTGATTTGTGTAATTGACCATTTATTTCATTTTACTGTAGTGTTTATACGGCTCATTTGATTTTTTTAATTTTTGCATGATACAGTACACTACTATCAAGCATTCGACTGGTATTAGCTAAACTAAAAAATTCCAGGACTGGCTTTGGAAAAATTAATTTAGGGATTCGTATTAAATATTACACCCTGTATAATTTTTTTTTAAAATGCAATAAGTGATTTACAAACTACATAAATAGCCAATGAAAACGACATATGCGACAATGTTGTCGCACTTTTATTAAATGTTTAGTGAACGATCAAATCTTACCAAAAATAGAACAACCATAATGAAGTAACAAATTATAAGGTATTAATTTAAACAAATGCTATAAATTTCAAACATTTTAATTAAAATGAGTTCCTACAACATAATCTAATACGTAGAAAATTAACATCTTTACTGTCACTTTGTATTATCTCTACGATAGAATCAATTATTTTTCAATTTTAAATTTTTACTCATAGATCGTATTGGGGCATTATTTTCGATAAATAATAAATTAAATTGATTAAAAAGTCAAACCTCTTGTATGTGTTAGTTTTTGTTGATTGTAAATGATTAAAATTTTATGTCAAATAATAATACATTGCATCAACTGTACTAAATAAAAATAAATCTAAAAAAGTTTAAAATGAAGGTTGGCGTTGACCGTTTGACGTTTCTTGATATTTTATACCCATTGTCATTATTGTCATTATCAACTGTTATTTATGTGTACAAGAATACATATTTCTTCTGTCATATCTACGTTAAGTACATTGTGTTAGTTTTGGTAGAGCTTTTGTTACTTTCGTTCAAAATGCCACATCAGTTTTCGACCACAGAATATGCAGACATAATATTTGTTTATGGATTCTGTAATGGGAATTGGGGATTTCCTAATCGTCGAACTCCCAGTCATCCAACATTTGGGTCAGTTTTTAATTATTTGCGAGAAAATGGCACTTTTTCTAGTGGAACAACAGAGCGACATGTAGATGAAGCGCAGGAAGATGACATTATGGACGCCGTTACTATGAACCCTACAATAAGCACTAGACAAGTAAGTCGAGAACTCAATGTTAATCAATCAAAAGTAAGTAGAGTCTTACAAAAAAATAATCTATACCCATATCACATTCAAATGGTTCAGCGACTACATGCTGGAGATGAGATCGATAGGTTGGAATTTTGTAGATGGATTAACAATAATCGACCAACGCTATACAGGACACTATTTACAGATGAAGCCCAATTTACCAGAGACTGGATAAATAATTCACGAAATTCACATGTGTGGGCAGAAGAAAATCCCCATGCTATTCGAGAACGTGGTTCTCAGTTAAGGTTTTCGGTTAACGTGTGGATTGGTGTCATAAATAACCAATTAGTAGGTCCTCACTTTTTTGATGGTCCTTTAACAGGGCAGGTCTATTTGAACTTTCTACAAAATATTTTGCCGAATTTGCTTGCCAACGCGAACGTTGCTATCCGAGGGATGTATTTTCAGCATGATGGGGCACCCCCACACTTTTTACTGGCAGTGAGACAACATCTCAATAATGTTTATGGCAACAGGTGGATAGGACGTGCAGGTCCTATTTCGTGGCCTTCAAGATCCCCTGATTTCAATCCCGTTGATTACCATATTTGGGGACGATTGAAGCAACTGGTTTACGCAGTGAATATTAATAACCGATAACAATTAATTGATAGAATTATACATTTTTGTAATACTATTAGAAACGATCCCCAGAGTATCCGTTATTCAATACGTCAATTAACAATTCGGCAACAAAAATGTGTACAGGCTGCAGGGTTCCATTTCGAAAATCTATTTTGAATTATTTTTATTTTGTTACCATTATTGTATCTTTTCCAGTTCTAATTTATGGGTTTATCATAACTATGTACATATTTTTAGTTTTTTTTTAAATTGTTCTTCGGTATTGTTAGTAGTTACTGTTTTTTGTTGTGCAGTGACTCAGTTTATCATTTCAATTAAAATGTTTGAAATTTATAACATTTGTTTAAATTAATTACCTTATAATTTGATACTTCATTATGGTTGTTCTATTTTCGGTAAGATTTGATCGTTCACTAAAAATTTAATAAAAGTGCGACAACATTGTCGCATATGTCGTTTTCATTGGCTATTTATGTAGTTTGAAAATCACTTATTGGATTTTAAAAAAAATTTATACAGGGTGTAATATTTAATACGAATCCCTAAATTAATTTTTCCAAAGCCAGTCCTGGAATTTTTTAGTTTAGCTAATACCAGTCGAATGCTTGATAGTAGTGTACTGTATCATGCAAAAATTAAAAAAATCAAATGAGCCGTATAAACACTACAGTAAAATGAAATAAATGGTCAATTACACAAATCACCCTGTTAATTAATAAAGAAGAGGAGTTGACATTTTTTTGTGGCCACATGATATGCTCCCTGAGGGACTCTGCATATGGTAGAAGTATGTAAAGTTCCTCATGACTCACCCTGTATACAGGACCTTAATAAGACCGGTTTTGATATATGGGACGGAAACATGGATCTTATCTCAAAATGATAAAAGACTTCTTGGTATTTTTGAGACAAAAATTCTTAGAAAGATTTTTGGGGCCGTAAATGAAAATGGGCTATGGCGTCGAAGATACAACTTTGAACACACTGATTAAGATATTGTGAAATTCGTTAAAGTGCAGAGACTTAGATGGGCTGGACACATTGCTAGGATGTCAGATCACGAATACACGAAGAGATTAACATTTTCAAAACCAGAGGGAAGAAGAAGCTGACGACGACCACGAATGAGATGGATTGATGATGTGGAAGAAGACCTACAGATTCTAAAGGTTAGAAGATGGAGGGAAGTTGCCAGGAATCGAGAGGAGTGGCGACTTCTTTGTGAGCAGGTCAAGATCCACAACGGATTGTCGAGCCACTTATGATGATGATGATTCTCATAATGATTCTCATAAACATATAGAATATGGAAATATTCCATACAATATTCAGTAAAATCTTTAATAAATTCTACAATAAATCCAAATAAAATGTTCTTGAAATATCTCATTAACTAGAATATTAAGTAGCCTGTATTAGAGAAACATCAAAGGGGGTTAACTTTCTTGCCAATTATTTTACCAAAATTGGAAATCGTGGCTTTAAAAGAAGTGAGGTTACGAATATTGAAAATGCTGTCAGAATTATAGAATATAGATTACAATGAAAGTACTCTCCCTATGAGAATTCTGCAGACCATAAAATGAAGCTTATAATAATTTCTACCTTCTTTTATAAATTTTAATTACTGACAAAAAAGAATATTCCCACTACGAAAGGTGATTAACAGAAAGTAAGTGGGAGATTATAATGACGTATAGCACAGATGTCATAGGATGTACGCCTATGATGGAATTAGCTCTTCTGTCAACATAGAACAGAATATTTACTAGCAGACAGAAAAAGAGAGGGCGAATATTTATTCTACCGGAAAGAAAGAGAGAGAAAAGAAAGAGAGAGTACGCTCACTACTTTTTTGAAGAAAAAATAGTAAAAACGAAACTGAAGGAAAAGGAAATAATAAATTAATAAAGAAATTAAAATGAAATAAGGATTTAAATATAAATTAATAAAGATGTGACGTTTATAACGTTACAGAGTAAAGGCTGCAAGAATTGCATTGGGATAAAAAAGAATAGAAAAATCCATAGAAAGCGGAAAAGTGCATTAGAAACTAATTATTAACACATAAAATTTGTTATAAAACACCATCAACTAATTTTAAACTTTAAAATGTTGTCAGATTGTTAAAAAGTTTATATTTATAGAGCCATTATGAAAATATTACCTATTATTTATGAATCACACACTACACACACTTATAACACTACATATTTATATTCGAATTTGAATTTATTCTCGTAGACAGAAAGCCTTACATTAAATCTTTTTATTTATTCCAGAAAATGCATAACCAACACCACTAAAATTATTCAACCGCATAATTTTAAACGTTTTATTTGTGAGTTGTAGTATGCTTATGCATCACTTTTATATGTATTCCGTGACTGTCACGTTTCCTTTAACTTTTATGTGCTTACATACTTCTAAACTACTTTATGTAGTTGAATTTAACTGACGCAAAAATGGCGCAGTTCAGAATGTTGTATAGAGAAAATAGGGCTGTCTATACATTGAACACTTTTGAAAAATTATGTGGGAATAATGCTTTTGTATTATAATAATATTAAAGAAATTTATATCCCATTATTCGAATCCTGTTATATTGTTCCTTTATATATATTCACAGTGTCCATCCAAAAAGCTTCCCCCTTTAATTTTTGTATTTCCGATTTTTGATTTCTTCTTTTTCTTATGCCGTCCCCATTAACGGAGGTTGGCGACCACATTTTTAAAAGCTTCTCTGTCTTTTGCAACGTGGAATAATTCGTCTACAGTCATGTTTGTCCAGTCTCGAATATTTCGCAGCCATGACTTCCTCTTTCTACCTATTCCCTTTTTGCCATCGACTCTACCCTGCATGATGACCTGCAGAAGACTATATTTATCATTTCTCAGTATGTGTCCAAGGTATGCAGTCTTGCGTACTTTTATTGTTCCCAACAATTTTTTGTCTCGACCCATCCTTCTCAGCTCTTCCTCATTGGTGACCCTGGCAGTCCATGGAATTCTCAACATTCTCCGGTATATCCAAAGTTCAAAGGCTTCAAGCTTCTTAACTATTTGCGCTTTTAATGTCCATGTTTCTACCCCGTACAATAGTTGCCACCAGACGTAACATTCAACAAACCTCAGTCTCAGCGCAATATTCAGATTTTTGTCACAGAACAATTGCTTGAATTTTAAGAACGATGTCCTTGCCATTTCTATTTGTACCCTGATCTCTTGGTCTGGATCTAATTCAGTGTTGATGTAAGCTCCCAGATATTTATATTTTGTCACTCTCTCTATTTGCTTTCCACCAAGACTTAGTTGTTCAATAATTATTGGACTCCTTATACTATCATAAATTTGGTCTTATCTGTGTTGATGTCAAGTCCCATTTGAATGCATTCACTATTTATTGCATCTAGTAAAGTTTGTAGTTCTTCTATATTCTCAGCCATAATTACCGCATCATCTGCAAATCTCATGGTGTTTATGATTTCTCCACCAATTCTTATTCCCTCTTTTCTTGCCCATAAGGCTTTTCTGAATATGACCTGTGAGTACACGTTGAAAAGCGTGGGGGACAAGACGCATCCTTGCCTAACCCCTCTTGCAATCGGTATATTATTTGTTTCTATATCGTTCACCTTTACTACTGCTTTCTGGTTCCAGTATATAGGCTTAATAAACTCAATGTCTTTTTTGTCTAAATTGATGTTTTTTAATTCATTTATTAACTTCATATGCTGTACTCGGTCAAAGGCCTTCCTAAAGTCTATAAAGCATACATATGCACTCTTGTTATATTCCCAACATTTCTGCAAGAGTACCGTCAACGCAAATAATGCCTCTCTTGTACCCATGCCTCCTCTGAATCCAAACTGAGTTTCATTTATCTGCTCCTCACATTACTTGTAAATTCGGTTTTGAACAATTTTCAAGAGAATCTTTAAAGGGTGGCACATTAGGCTTATTAATCTATAGTCATTACATGATTTGGGATTGTTGTTTTTTGGCAGAGTAAAAAGATTATCCCTTCAAAAAGCATATCCTCCCAAAACACAATATGCAAATCCTAGCCGTCACTTTCGAAAACTTCCTAGCAGTTGACCTAGACAACGATACGTCACTGACTATAATCTCTTATTTTTAACATTCCCTACAACCTCATTGCAAACTCTGCTTGATTATGTCAATAGCCCTAATTAGACCATTATCTTCATGAATTTTAAGGGCAGGTATACCCAATTTGGCAGCACGGCTTAAAACCGATCAGAAATTAACCTAAGAGACCTTCATATTGTACTACCACCCGACAAAATCCAAAATTATGAGCCTACCTTCATTCATCAATTCACCATATTCATTATCGACCATACCGCATGCACAGCCAGTGTACAAATGTATTTACTATGAGAGTCAACAATTGTTCAAATGGTTATTTAGGTGCTGGTATTATTTTTATATGAAAATAGGTTACATGTAAAATTTATCATTTAATATGAATATTGTGTGTGTAAGCAAATAAAATTACGGTACCTGTAATGTTGAACTAACACTTTTCCTTCTTCCACAGTGCACTGAAGTAACTCAGTAGAGTCTTCTTAAAGTTGCGTGGTTAATTTGACACAAAAAAACTGGAGTGTTTATCGCACTTATCTATACAAGATGCGTCTGAGATGCGTATAGTCCGAAATAGCTTCGCCTCCCTTAAATCTCATAGGCGCGGTGCGTACAGGACCGTATTAGTTTACGTACATACACAGAAGACATACCGCACACGTTAAGTAGGAATTAAATATAAAATAAAATAATAAAAAATAATTATTTAAAAAAAATAATACTATGTGTGGAGGGACGTAACATTCCCACCCACCAAAATGCATATTTGCATTTTTAGTCAATATATGGCAGAGGGCATAGCTTCACCAATGGTCGCCTAAGTTCACCGTTCGCGGTTTGTACGATAGCTACGCGAGCAATACCATCTTGACCGAAAATTAAAGTTTTAATTCGACCCATTTGCCATTGTAGGGGAGGCTTGGTCTCATTACGTATTAGTACGAGTGTACCTATATTAGGCTTACCCTCAGTTTTATGCCACTTCGTGCATTGATGGAGAGTATGTAAATATTCTCTGCTCCATTTTTGCCAAAAGTCTGCATGTAATCATTTAGCCTATTTAAATAAACATCACTGTAATCCAGATTGCGAATTATCTTTAAAGGCTCTAATGTAAAAAAATATCAGGTGTTAACACTGAAAAATTATTTGGATCATTACTGACAGGACATAAAGGACGACTATTAAAGACAGCCTCTATTTGTATGAGTAATGTATTAAATTCTTCATAGGTTAAAAGCTGTTTGCCTATGACTCTACACACATGTGTTGTATTTATACGGTTTTTATACCTGCTTAAAACAATCTACTAAAATAGGAAGCTGTAGGAGGATTTAAATTCCATGTAATGACGTCGTTTTTATTAAAATGTGACTTGTGTGTGTGTGTGCTGTTGGTTTCTGTTAAAAATAATTACTCTTATAATTATATCTCTTATACTCATTATATTTATAACCTATTTGATAATAATGATTTACAATAGTAATTCACACATATATTATACAGGTACCTACATATATATTTTGGTGAGCGTTTTTTTTTATTCTATACTAAATACTAATACTACTAATAACTATTAAATTATATATACATATATACACACATATATACATATATACACATATATATATACACATAATATACACACACATACATATATATTTTTTTAATACAGCGCTAGGGCATAAACCCGGTTCAACACCTCGGAGGTTTAGGCCCTCTTTGTGTTTTTTTTTTATTTTTTTTTTAATTTTTTTTTTATTTTTTTTTATTTTTTTTATTTATTCTTTTTTTTTTATTTTTTTTTTATTTCTTTTTTTTTACCTCTTTTCACAATAAAATTTCACAATTTTAGTTTTATATTAATAATGTGTTTAATTAGCATAGATACTTTTAGCTTTAGTAGCCATCAAAGCTTGTAGATTAAAAGGTTTTCTTATATATTGTGTAATATAAATTTGATCTATAAAATAATCTATTTCTTTTTTTTTTTTAATTTACAATCTAATATCATATGTTCTGCGGATCCTAATGTGACTTAATGTCTTCTAAATAGGATTTTGCTTCTACAAAATTTGTTCCACAATCAGAATAGACAACAGATTAACGTCCTCGACGTACTATAAAACGTCTGAATGAGGCTAAAAATGCCTCAGTACTAAGTTCAGATACCAATTCTTAGTGTAAAGCCTTAGTGGCAAAACATACAGGTAGGCAAATATAGGCTTTCGTTCGTTCAGAATTTTTAAGCTTATTGGCTCGTATCAGAAACGGACCGCCAAAGTCGATGCCAACGCAAAAAAATGGTTTGTCTCTGGATATCGGTACGTCGGGAAGAGCCTCATAGAAATACATTTTGAAAGAACACTACAAATAACACGTTTAGATGAAATTATCCAAAACTTTAATGGCAAGGCGAGGTGCGAACGTTGAATGCCTACATGTAGATGTAAAATATAAACTTCCAAAACAAGTACTTAATTTAATAAAATTACCTTTGGAAGGTAAAAGAAAAGGCAAGCGCTTATCATATGCTAATTCTGACTGGTTAAGTCTTTCTCCCACTCTTATAGAAGATGATGGAAATCAGAAGAGGGATTTCATTTTTTCAACTATTTGAATTTTACAGTATTACCCTTAACATGTTATATTTCTTCCTTCAGATATCTTTGTGGCACTAATCTAATTGGTTGATTAGTGACATTACTTTGCTGCTGAATAGAAAACCTCCCAACTGTTCGTTGATTGGCTGATTTTAGGTTACCAACGAATCCAAGAGCATAGGAAAAGATTCAATTATGAAAGCGAAGAAAATTGATTACAGAGATTATCGACAAATCCATCAGATGAAAAGGATAAAAGACAACTCTTCTGTTTCAATTCCACGTTATATTCGATAGAATCGGACAAGGAGAATGACCAGTTACCTTCAGTAGTGGGAAGAAACTCCGGACTCACCCACCAAGTAGAAATATTTAAGAAATCCTCAAAGAAAAGTCCACGGGATCCATGGTCCGCACTATTTAATGAAGACGAAGTATATCGCTAAGTGTTTTAAAGCAACCCTGTCTTGAATATACGAAATTCTGTTCTGACGAGGGTTTTACATTTATATGGCTGTGAATTAATCCAATGAAGAACAACAGTCCATTCTGACCATGCGTAAATGTCATGCGTTAAGTAGGAATTAAATATAAAACGAAATAATAAAAAATAATTAATAAAATAATAAAAATATGTGTGGAGGGACGTAACAGCCAGTATAATAGATAGTGTAGTGTTTGCCTTTCAAACTGGAGCTCGACGGGAGTTTAATTCGAGATCATTTACCAAGGAAACACAAATATTACTTTTCTCACTTTTAGTACAACTTTAATCAGTTACAGTTGTGGTAGATCGCAATGCGCGTGATGGTATTATTACCAGACAGCAAGTTGTTCTTAATTCTTTTTGTTTGAAAAATAGTATGTTTTTTTATGTAATTCAACAAGGTCAGTTTACATGACATTATAATGCGTCAACATATCATGTTTAGTAAATACTAAAAATCTATCCCATTATTGACCTACTTTCAATTCCAAACGAAATTAAATGTCTAAATCCCCTTTAATTTATTATCCAGTGAGTAAATTATTAGCCGTCCTTCATTATATTGCAATTTTTGTTTGACACATTCCATTGTAAAATGATTTAATTTCCTAATTTTAGGTTCTAAGAGTAAGAAAGAGTAATATACACTTAAATAACGTCATATATGTGCAAAGAACCAGTGAACAGACTATAGACAATTAAAATTAGGCATTAAGTGACAACAATAACTCTAAAACCTAACTAACTTTACGTCGGATCTTAAACATGATAATAAATCAAGCAATATTTACAACGATATTTAATTGATATTTTCCCATGTACATCACTTCAAACTTTTTAAGATATCCAATCAAACACAAACCAAACTACCCACAATGATTATGGCTTCCCTGGTATATTGTCTTAACGGAAAATCGTCATTTCTTCGTATATTTGAAATCTCCGTGTGGTCCGTCAACCGACCCAGGTCATAGGAAATGCCATTCAATAAAGAACTCGACGCTGGATATATCCATTTGAAGTCTATTACTTTTGCAGCACACAAAGGACCACGACGGGGTACGTGTTCGTCCTACGGTGGTCTTAAGAATGAAAATCCATTTAATACAGTACACATTCAACTCTATATTCTATGAAAAACGTGCTGTCTTGCTCGGAATGCTGTTGATTGAGTTTTTAGAGTGTTTACAGGGGTGGTCCTTATGTAAAGTCATATATGTAGGAATAAATTAAAGATTTCTGAGGAACCGCGAATATAGAAAAACTGTTCCTATTATTATTTAACAAAATATGTGATAAAGTTTCTATTGTATGCCACAAAGTTAATACAGGTATTAATGCAATTACAAATTTCGAGGCGATTACCAATCGTTTGGCCTCGCAAACCTTTCAATATTATGATCTAAAATATAGTTTGCTGCTTTCTTTTTTTTTTTTCTTTATATAAGCAATTTTGCTTGGTCATTGACGGGTTGTTTTCTCTATAAAAGATTGTTACTTTATATCTTGCGCAATTTGCTGATACTTTTTTTACCACGTAGTGTCGCTTGTTATTTTACCGACTCTTGTATCCACCATTTTACTGATGTGATTATTCCATTCTTTTTTCCTATTTATTATCCACTCGTTTCTACATCGTACAGTACATTTTGTTCTGATCTCGTTACTCCTTATTCGGTCTCTCAGCGTGTTTCCTCTAATTCTTCTGAGTATTTTCATTTCTGTTGATTCCAGCATTATCTCTGTGTTTTGGCTGTGTGGGTTCGTGTTTCTGATGCATACGTCATTTTTGTTCTTATTCTGGCCTTATAGATTCTTGATTAAATCTCACAGTTAGTGTCGGTTACGCAATATAGTGATATTAAGAGACCCTGCTAATATATTTGCTCCTGTACTTGATCTCTTATATTGTTTTCAATTCTCCATAGCTGGACTTTATGTCCATTACTTGTTTAATGCTAACTCTATTGTTCTAGTTTTCTGAGATGAAATCTTCATATTAAATTATATTGCTCTTGTATTAAATCTGTGAACTAGTCTTAGAAAGCATCTTCAGTTCGGGCTATCAAAATTACATCGGATGCGTAACAAAGAATTTAAATTCCATTGCTCCCCATTCTGTATCTTCTTCCTTTATTGGCGCTCTTTATGACTACATCCATGATTAGATTGAATAGCATCGGTCTTTCTTATCTTATTCTATTGTCTTTCTCTATAGGTTTCGTAAGTTATTCATCCATTCTGATTTCCATCTTATAATATATCCAGAGGGGTCTCTTTATTATACAATAGATGTATTAAATCTTTAATTCTTACTCTATGAAATGTCGATCAAACGTAGGAATGCGAATCTACATAATTCTAATGCTTTTTCTGTAATCTGTTTTATGGCAAATATTGCATCTATACAGAACCTTACCGTACGGAAACTTTGTTGGTCATTTAATGACGTTTAACGTTGCGCATACAAGTCGGTATTATACGGTTATTGGAGAAACCAGTACAAATATATTAATATTAAAAATATGCTAGTCAGAGACCGAACAACACAGCCAGTAATCATTTTTCTTCTTCTCTTCTTTAAGTGCCATCTCCGCGACGGAGGTTGACAATCATCATGGCTATTCTGGATGTAGAAGATATACACTTCTCTTGCCCTGGATTTTCCCTTGTATAATTAATTGGAGTAGCTTGTATGTTGTATGTTTCATTAGGCATAACATGCCCTAGGTATTGTAGTTTCTATGTCTTGATGGTTTCCAATATTTCCATTCTTTTGTTGATTCTTCTCATGACTTCGTTGTTTGTTACGTGCTCGGTCCATGATATCTTCAGGATTCTTCTATACACCCACAGTTCAAATGCTTTCAACTTTTTAGTAGTCGATGCGTTAAGTGTCCATGCTTCTATCCCGTAAAGCAGAGTCGAGAAAATATAACACCTTGCCAGCCTATCTCTCAAGTCTTATTTCAGTTCTCTATAGTATACATTTTTCTAGCATATAGAAATCGAAAATGTACAAAACAATTAGCAGGTATAAACATTTTTTGAAAATTCTATCACCAATTACATAATATTTAAATTTTCCACATTCAGAAAAATATGTAGGTCACATATTTCGACGTAATTTGGTATCGCTTTTAGTTGATTCGGGTAAAGCATTCTTAAATTAAAGCAACGTGAAGAATGTAAATCACTCCTGTTGCAGAGTGATGTGTGAACAATTCTCTCTCTCTTATTCTCCCTCTCTCTTTCTCTCCCTTTCTCTTTCTCCTTCTCTCTCTCCAATGACGCTACAGCCCAAATGGAGCTTTGGCCTTTTTCAAACTATGCCTCCAAACTTGGCGGTACCGCTCAGATCTTCTCCAGGTTGTTACATTTAGCAAATCTTGCGAGTCCGCTACCACTTCATCCTTCAACTTTTTCCGTGACCTTTTACGAATTTTACTACCTTTTTTGTCCTCAATTCTCATTACATGACCAGCCCATCGAAGTCTCTGAAGTTTAACGAATTCTGAGATTGGTGCTTTTTGAACAGTTGGTAGAGTTCATGGTTGTATCTGGATCTTCATACCCGTTTTCGTTAATAGATCCAAATATTTTCCTTAGGACTTTTATTTCAAATAATTCCAACTTTCTTTTTTTGTGGTTTCTGTTATCACCCATGTCTTGCATCCATAACATATTATTGGTCTGATAATAATTTTGCAGATCCTGATCGATCTCCAGTGTCTTTTTTTGGAGTAGAACACATGGACGAGCTAAAAATAAGCTTTGTTTCCATTTACTGCCTCTATTTTTCTTGTTTGCTTTTGGTCGCCATTTAATAGTTCACTTCGTCTAACATTTGTCCTCCATTTTTCTTATGTGTCCTGTCCAGTTCCATTTTAACATGGCAATCTCTTGGATTACATCTGTAACTTTTGTTCGTCTTCTTATTTCTTTATTGAACTTAGGATTGCTGATTCTATTTAAGTCAGCCTTTGATAAGCTTTGTTAATTCGATTTTTTATCCTAAGTGTATAATTGTAGTGTAATTCCTATAAATATATATATATATATATATATATATATATATATATATATATATATATATATATATATATAAATATATATATATATATATATTTATATATATATATATATATATATATATATATATATATATTTATATATATATATATAAATATATATATATATATTTATATATATATATATATATATTTATATATATATATATATATATAATTTTATAAGGTTTATCCTAAGTGTATAATTGTAGTGTAATTCTTATAAATATATATATATACATACATATATATATATATATATATATATATATATATATATATATATATATACATTTTCTATATTATTATTATCCAGAGTTATATCCTCAGTTATACCTAGAGATTCGTTTGCTAGATTTTTAGTTTTTACTAGATTTATTTTTAGTCATATTTCTTTTGATTTTGTATTTAGGTCTAATAGTATTTCCTGCAATTCTTCTCTGTCTTTTATCCATTTTTGTCTTTCCATTCTAAACTTCGGAACATATCTTCTAGAGCTAAAGTAAATAACTGGGGTGAGATAGAATTTCCTTGTCTAACCCCTCTCTGTAGTTTTATTTTTTCTATTTTTTCTTCTGTTTTTACTTGTGATATTGCATTGTCATATATAAAAATTATATATATATATATATATATATATATATATATATATATATATATATATATATAGTTATTGATTTTTGTATATCGGTTATCAATTCTATTTTAAGGTTGACCCAAGTTGCTATGGAATCAAATGCCAAATCAAATGTGACATTTGACAGTTTCAATATCGTCCTCTAATTCAACTGTGCATCTGTTTCCCCTAGCTCTTGTCTGTGTTAGCTTTATTGTCTTTTGAATATTTATTTCCAGTTCAGTCTCTTTTGTCCCTGTTATAATTGTAAATATATTTCTGTCGCTTCTTTCGTTGTATGAGACATAATGCTGTCATCAGCATAGGCGACAATCTGTATTGATTTATTTATTAGGAGGTTAGCTGTTCTCATATTCAACTGTCTTATCACATATTCGAGAGTCAGGTTGAATAGTGTCGGTGCCAGCCCACCTCCTTACTTTAATTCTTTGACTATCGAAAAGTTCTTAGTGAGCTCATTTTGTATTCTGACAGTTGCTGTTGACGGGTCTATTATGTTTTAATAGTCGCATATATTTTTGCGGATGTTAAAGCCACGCAATATTTGAGGTCTACAGCCTGTTTGAAATCTATGAATATGTTATATATGTTATATATGTATGTCAATATAATATTCTCACGATTTGTGTCACTGTGAATAGCTAGTCAGTTCTAGATATTTCTTGTCGAAAACAGGTTTAATATTTTCTGACAATATTTTTAGTTAACTATTGAAGTCATTTATTTAATATGTAATTTAACATTTGAACAGTTTACTCAACGTAAAAATGAAAAATGAAATGAAAATGAAAATATTATTAAAATTAAACAGTGACATATTTGAGTCTTCTTAATGTTTAAAATTTAAATAAAGCTTTATCTATTCGACTAATAAACAATTGCGTCTTCAATATTCACATTGCAAAATGAAAGAAATATTTATAATTTTGTTTTTTTTTTAAACTATATTTAAAATATGTTATTCTCTATCCTTTTTATCCTTTTTAATTCAATTATTATGTATTCGTTACTAGATGTAATTTACTGAACATGTTTAGTTAAAATGATCCAAACTTAGATTTTAATTTTACTACAGTATACTCCCTCTATAACGAACACGGTTATTACGAGGTTTCGCTTATAACGAGGTACATTAGATGTCCCGTGAAATTTCTATTGAACTATAACCCTCTATAGCGAGGTAAATTTGCTTATAACGAGAGAAAATAAGATTGAAAAACGTGTTTTTTACGTTTTGGCCCGGCCGTAGCTATAAATAAATACCCTTTTTAACTGCGGGCCGCCCGCAATAAACTTCTTACAATTTATGATTCTTAGTCGGAAATGTAAAATTTATGATTCACAAGTGTCATTGTATTGGGTTGACCATTCACACCTAATAATATGGGTCCTAATAGACAATATGTGGAAAGTGTTTTAAAGGTTGTCAGAAACTTTATCCAATGACAAAACGCAAATGAAGAAGCATAAAACTGTTTCACATCTTTAGAAAATATGATAGATATAATACTGGACAATTTAAAGCAGTCAAAAATGACAAAATAACTTTATACGCTTTATACATATTTACAGAATACAGATTTTTTGTTTTAACGTATATCATTGACAGTAAAAGTAAACAACTCTTTTTTGTTTTAATGCATTTCATTGACAATAAAAGTAAACAACTTTGTTTTAAAAACGCCATTCAAACAATATTTATTAGCATCTTATATTGCTCCGAATGGCTTCACTATAGAAAATTAATGTTTTAGAAAACTACATATTCATATGTATGCACAGTATTATTGTTGTTGGATATAACGAGATCCGCTTATAACGAGGTAATTAGTCTGCCATTTCAGTTCTCGTTATAGAGGGAGTCTACTGTATTTGTATAAGATTGTAGAAAAAATATTGAATACAATTATTAATGCATAAAGTGTCTGTCATAGAATCGATAAAATGCATCAGATTTGGTATAAAAACAACAACGATATCTATATGATTTTATAAAACATTCAATAACAGCGCTTTAGAAATTTAATTTAACTTCACTCGTTTAATAATAATTCAGTCTGAATTTTATTATATAATTCGTTCTATATAAATACAATATCTAATATTTTCTATCAAATCCTGGTAATACTATCCTTTTCGAGAGCTATCTTTGAAGTTGGCAAGATAACATACGAGTCACTGGCTTTAATTAGATAACAAAAGACTAGGTATCTATTCTCCCGATGTTATTTAATCCTGCTATTTGTCACCACCAAGTGGAGTGAATCTTAGAAGATGATTAGTTGGGGTCAGTCTACAACGAATTTATGTACACTATTAAAAAGGCATTTTAAGCTTTTACTCCAGTCGTCACAGACGAAAATGCCACTGAACCTCTAAAAATCATACGAACAAGCTGGAACTTTTGGAACCTCAAAAAAGATGCAAAAAGTGCACCTCTTTTACCCCCGGCCTTCCCCCTAAAGCCCATCCCCGTAGGGGGGTAAAAACGCAAAAAAAAACGATTTACTAAGAATCTGTACACCATATAAAAAATGTTTTAAATAAAAAATGTATCTGGGGTAATTTTAAACAAAAATGCTTATAAGCATTTTTGTGTAGAATGAACCGTTCTCTTAGAAACGACGCTTGAAGCGACCGTCGATTTTGCAGGTCAGTTACGCGGGCGAAATCAATGTTCAATTAAATTTGTATCAGCTGGACGGTAAAAATTCGATATCTTTTGATTCAAGTAATCTATGGACAAAAATCAAGATGCGTTTTAAAGGTAAAGAGTTCAGCTTTCGTATGCAGTGTTTGTATTTTGCTTCAAATAAACTAAGATTTTATACAGGTGTTATATATATATATTTATATATATATATATATATATATATATATATATATATATATATATATATATATAAACCTGGTGCGATTTTTGCCATTTTTTATGATTCTCACGAGATCAATACAATTTATCCCTTTCATTGACTGGCCACTATGAAGTTTCTATTGCTAGAGCCCAATCTTTAAAACCTATAGCATGAAATTTTAGTTTTGTGTTTTGGCAATAAATGTGAGGCATTTGAATTATGCTTAAAAAAAGGATATAAACTTTCACACAACAAATGATCAAAACATTTAAAACTTTTTTTTTAATTGCTACACTAATACGTTTTTTAAAACAACAAAACTTCTGCAATAAACTACACCTAAAACCGTCTTTTTAAATGCATTTCCCGTGAAGTGTGATAGTTTGTAATGTGAAACATTAATTTCTGCGTTTTTTATTGATAATTCAAATGCCTCATATTTGTTACCACAACTCAAAATTGAAGTTTCATGTCATAGGTTTTAAAGATTGATCTCTAAAAATAAAAATTTTACTACCACTGGTCAATGAAAGTGATCAAGTTTATTGATTTCACAAGAATAGTACAAAAATGGCAAAAATCTCGCCACATTAATTTATTTAACACCTTTATAAGAACTGAGTGTATTATTGGCAAAATTCAAAAACTGTATAGGAAAGCTGCACTCTTTGCCTTTAACACGCATTTTGATTTTTGTTGATAGGATACTTGGTTCAAAAGATATCACATTTTTACCGCCGAGCTGATACAAATTTTATTGAACATTGATTTCGCGTGCTTAACTGACATGCAAAATCGACGGTCGCTGCAAGCGTTGTTTCTAAGAGAACGGTTCATTCTACACAAAAAATGCTTATAAACATTTTTGTTTAAAATTATCTCAGTTATTTTTTTTATTTGAAACATTTTGTTCTACGGTGTACAGATTCATGGTAAATCGATTTTTTTGCGTTTTTGCTCCCTTGCGAGGGGGCTTTTAGGGGGAAGCCCGAGGTAAAAGTGTTAAACTTTTTTGCATGTTTTTTGGGGTCCCAAAATTAATATTCTTTGCAAAATTCAGCTTGTTCATATGATTTTTAGGGGTCAACTCTCTGACGACAGGACCATTTATCTGATATTTAAGCTTTCTTCCTAAGTATATACTCTTGAATAATTCTCTTATAACTCTCTTATAACTCTTAACATTATATAAAAAGTATAAACTTGTATTCTTCTTTTTTAAATGACGTGTGATCCTATAAAGTCGAGTATTTATTGTACGATGTTTAGTTTATCTAGCACTACTCTGGATAGTTATCTTGTAAGTTATTTTTTACCAGATCATAAAGGTAAATTATTTACTCATTCTTCTTTTTGCTTCCTTCGCTACCTTTATTAGTCCCATAAAATAGCCGAAATTGGTGATTAGTAATATAATGGAAGATTTATTTGATAGCTACAGCAAACATATTAATAAATCCAATACAAAAAAGGACAGTGCACTTGAACTCTTTAACCCGGTTGAACAGGCGTAGAATAAAGTTACGTGGATAGGTTAGGTAGAGTAGAGTAGAGTAGAGTATTTATTTAACTACATAACATATACAAATATTGTTTGTAGCAAGTCAAAAAGAACATACATAGTATTAAAAAACGAATATAAAACGTAACTTAAATAATATATACAAACAAGAACATATATTAAACAGAAAAACATTTATGGCAAAGTTACGGTAAGCAGTTCAGTGGATGTTCTAAAATGAGTCATATATTCTTCTGAGCAGTAAAAACAATGTTTTAGAAGATATTTTTTTAAAACTTTATCGAAACTATTACAGCTTAGCTGTTTTATACTTTTTGGTAAAATATTGTAATAGTTATAATTAAGACTATTTTTTCTGAAAGACTTAATCTGCAGCGATTTGTTTGTAGGTGGTGACAGTTTTACGTATTGTGAACATTGACATCAGACTGCTTTATTAAATGAGCACGTTTTCTGTGAATTTCAGTTAAAACTTGAAATATTAACAGAGTAGGTAGCGGCATAATTTTGAATTTGATAAAGAGTGTCGGCAGTGTTCTAGATAACTAACCCCTGCTAAAATCCTAACAGCTTTCTTTTGCATTCTAAAAATTTGAAGTGCATTTGTTGAATTGCCCCATATAATTACACCATAGTTTAGACGAGAGTGGAATAAGGAGAAATATGTCATTTTTAATGTTTAAAAGTTGACAACCCTTGCTAGTTGGCGAATAACAAATAATGAATTTGATAGCTTTTTCTTAAGTTGTGAGATATGAGCCGACCAGTTGAGTCGATTATCTATGGTTATTCCCAATAGTTTAACAGTATCTTTGTTAACTAGATCATTGTGTAAATTACTTGCAGATATAACCAAATTTTGCGTTTTATTAGAGTTAAGTTTTAGTTTGTTTGCAGCAAACCATGAGCTAGATTTAGTGGAAACTTCTTCATGAGACGTTTTTAAATCATCATTATTTTTTCCTGATATAACGTATGTCGTATCATCTGCGAATTGTATGGTTTTGTACGGAGATATGAATTTCGACAGATCGTTGACATAAATAATAAACAAAAGAGGTCCTAAGACCGAACCTTGTGGGATTCCATGTTTTACGGATAGAAAATCGGAGAGATGACCTTTAGACACTACCGCCTGGTGTCTGCCACATAGATAAGAAGTTATAAGTTTAAGAGGGATACCTCTGATTCCATAGTAATTTAATTTGTAAAGCAAAATGTTGTGTGAAACGCAATCAAAAGCCTTCAACAAGTCGCAAAGAGAAATTGCTATGCGATTGCCGCATTCAAGCCCCTCAATCACCTCGCTCACAACATTAAATACCGCGTTCGTAGTGGAACGAGCACTTCTGAATCCATATTGTGAGTTGCTAAAGTAATTATTTGACTCAAAATAGGAATAAAATTGTTATTTGATAACTTTTTCAATCACTTTCTTAAAAGTAGAAACAATGCTTATGGGTCTGTCAGTTTTTGAGGAATCACCTTTTTTGTAGATTGGTAGTACTTTTGAGTATTTAAGTACTTCTGGAAATACTCCAGTTGATAGAATTAAATTAATAAGATGAGTGAAAGATGTTAAAACTATTTGGTAAGTTTGTTTTAAAATCTTGCTGTTAATTTCGTGAACGTCCCCACAATTAGAATTACTCAGAGACTTTATTATTTGAGAGACCTCTTCTTCCAGAACGGGACGAAAAAAAAGGACTTGCTCGGAGAAGGATAATTTTTATAATTGACGAGGACACGACGTTAATATTGGGAAGAGACGTAATTATATTCTCTGCAATTGTAGCTAAGAATTGATTCATTTCGTCTGGAGGTAGATCAGGTTGTACCGAACTGGATCTTGTGTAGTTTCTTTCGAAATTTACTATTTTCCAGCAGTCTCTAGGTTTGTTATTGGAATTAGTAATAAAATTACAGTAAGCTGAACTTTTAGCAATTTTTAATTGCCGATTATATTCAACTTTTTGTTGTTTATATACTTTGAACAAATCGGGATCCTTAGTGGCATCTGCAATGTGTTTAACAAGAGAAAGATTGGATCTGTAAGACCTTAATTCATTATTAAACCATTGCACAGGTGTTTTTTTCAGCCATTTGTCGTACTTTTTTAGTGGAAAATGCTTTAATATTAAATTGTTATAAATTTCGGTAAGAAAGACTGTTAAAAAATTAGGATCATTATTAATATCGTAGAAAAAGTCCATATTTGTACTAGCTAGCGCACGTTTAAGCTTATGTAAACCAGAAGAAGTAATAAACCGTTAAATGTTTGATAAGTGTCAACAACTTTATGCTCAGAGTCAATAAATAAAAACTGAGCTAGATGGTCAGAAAAACAAGGTTCAAATACGCCCACCCTGTAGATAGTTTCAGAAAAATTTGTCATAATGTTGTCGATGCAACTACTGGACTGAGATGTGATTTTTGTATAATCGTTTATAGTTGTTTTTGGACCAAAAGATGTTAATAAATTTTGAATATCAAAAAAGGGTTCAGATTCAAGTTTAAAATTTATATTAAAATCACCAAGTATGATAAGTTTGTCTGCTTTACTAAGCAAGGATGTTATGACATTTTCAAAATTCACCAAAAATAAGTCAAAGTCACCCTTACCCGATCTGTATACAGTTAAAATATTGGTTTTTATTGAAGGTACATAAATTACACAAAACTCAGAACTTTGCTCTACATTATATTCATTTAGATTGAAAGAAGAATACATAAGATTTTCTTTTACATAAATTGCAACTCCGCCTTGTTTCGTTTTTACCCTACAAAAGAAATTAGCTAATGGAAAGCCGGAGACGTTAATTAATTTTAAATTTTCTTCACTTTGCCAGTGCTCCGAAAAACATATGACGTCATATAATTTTTGATCCGCAAGAAAAGCATTTATCATATCGACTTTATTTGAAATACACTGCAAATTAACATGAAACATGCTTACCGTACCTTTTCGAATTAGTTTATTTTGATAAAATTTTGTAGAAGCTTCTAGGTTTCTTCCTCCGTCTTCTTTTTGTGCTGAAAATTTCTGTTGAAGTTAAATCTCTTAACGGCAGCTCTTTGGGCCAAATATTAGGACTGTAGACTTCGTCAATTTTATCGAAAGGCAAAGATACCTTATATGTGGAGTATTTGTCAGTTCTATGCCATTATTGGGTACCGTCTCACCCAAAAATTTTAGATCATCGGCTTTCATATCAACACCAATGCGGGACACATGTACATGACCCTGTCTAGGAATGGTGTTTACAGTAGACGTTTCATTGCTTCCAATAATCGGTTTGTATTTGTTTTCTTTTTTCGGTTGGTATTCCAAGATGAGTGTCCTGTTTTTAGATTGTTTTTATTTTCTTTTTGTTTATCACTCATGTATGAATGAGGTAGACTTGTGTTTTTGTTTAAGACATTTTAATGGGTTCTTGACTGGTAGAACCTGAGTTGGTCGGGCCTGCTTTATTTACAGTTTTTTCACTAGATGACGTTGGAACGGGCATGGCTGAATTTTTATTATATTTATCTTTTAATAAAGAAATTAAATTTTGTTACTCTTCCGTACGTTTTTCTAGATGAAATGATAGTTTACTTACTGCTGCAAGTTCACTTTTTATATTAGTAAGTTCCTTGTTGGTCTTTATACACTGTTCACACAATAACGTCTACGTTATGTTCGACATTGAATGCTTTAATACCTTTTTGCACTGTTTGTGTTAATTTATTAACATAATCTGATAACTGAGGATTAGAACCGGACAGTGGTAACTTTAAATTCACTAATATGTCAATTAATTCCTGCTTTGTTAGCTTATTTAGATCCGCTGTTAAAACTGCGACTTGACTATCGGACGCCATCTTGGAGAGTGAATAGGTTAGGCAAACTCATTAGTTTTCAACAAATTTACTTGCAATTATTAGTTAGATTTATTAAAATAGACACTAAACAATAAAAATATAACATGTAACACTATTGTTTTATAGTAATGCTTATGCAAGTACTATTGAGGAAAATTTGTTTGAAATTTAATACATACTAGGAAAAAGACAGTTAAGATTTGAATTTGGTTTCGAAAATTAGTTTACGGATTTTAATACATACTATTAAATCACATTGTATACTATTCAGGAAAAGATAGTTTAAAACACAAAAATGGTGTAGCAATATTTGTAACGAAGGAAATAAATAAAGCTGTAAAAAACATCTTCCTAGTATCTGATAAGATACTAATGTTACAAATACAAACAACAATAAATGTGAATATATTACAATATACTAATATTACAAGCATATGCACCCACACAAGACTATGAAGAAGAAGAAATTGAAAAATTCTATCATGATTAAGAAAAAGTATTAGCATCTAAAAGTATACGAGCTCAATATTGTTATGGGAGATTTTAATGCGAAGATGGGCGAAGGAGAACAGGAAGATATCATAGGAAATATATTATGGTCTGGGATTACGAAATGAAAGAGGAGATATGTTGGCTTTTTTGTGTAGAAAAGCAACTAGCAATGACAAACACAATTTTCAAACTTCCAATGCGTCGTATTTACACCTGAAGATCACCTGCATATAGACATGAACGATTGGTTCGTAACCAAAAAGAATTCATATGTATAAATAAAAGATACAAAAATTCAGTATTAGCAGTCAAAACATATTCAAGTGCAGATATACCAACATATCACAACATTTCGGTAGAAAAATAAGACAGATTGAAAAGAGTTACAAGGACTAATAAGCAAACAATTAGCAAAAATAAAGTTGACATTAAGGAAAGATAGAGTACTGATATTATTAAAACCCATTCAAGAAGCCAAATTAGGTGCAGTAAAAACAAGAAGAAAACAAGGGTGGATGACAGAAGAAATACTGAGACTTATGGACTAAAGAAGAAAAGTCAGAAATAAAGATAAAAATGAATACAAGAGGATCGACGTAATAATCTGGGAGAA
This sequence comes from Diabrotica undecimpunctata, assembly GCF_040954645.1. Classification (NCBI taxonomy): domain Eukaryota; kingdom Metazoa; phylum Arthropoda; class Insecta; order Coleoptera; family Chrysomelidae; genus Diabrotica; species Diabrotica undecimpunctata. The sequence continues at coordinate 48,360,580 of NC_092803.1, read as the reverse complement.
GATAAGACATGCTAAAACACAATTTCATCGTTAAGATTGTAGTGAAATTAATCACTATAAAAATGAACACGATACAGCTCATTTGCACACGAAATTAAAAGAGATCGCCGAAAACAAATGGAAGCAATTATACCAAAGTTTAAAAGACAAAAATGGACACAAAATAAATATTCAATATCAATGAACAGTTAAATGAATGGAAAAACTGCATTTTTGATTAGTTGAAGATGAAAGAGTAGAACACTATACAACGATTGCTTTGACAGGTCCATGAACCTGTTAAAACAGAAAGTGAGGTTATATGGACAATACTGGTGGCAGAAAATGAAAAGGCACTTGACTCCGATGAAGTAAGTGTTGAAACACTAAAGTTTTTGGGAGAAAACGGAATTAAAGCTATGTGTGGTCTCTTTAATAGAATTGATGACACTCGTTGATACCAAAGAAACATCGTGCAAAGACATCCTGTGATTATCGGACAATAAGTCTGATAAGTCAAGTTTTAAAGAGCTTCCTGCGTGTAACACATAGCAAAATATAGACAATATTACAGGAGAGAGTTATCAATACTCAATTCGAATTTAGAATTGGCTTGTGTACGAGTGAAGCTTTGTTCAGTATCCAAATTCTGATCCAGAAGTGCAGAGATATAAATCAAAATGTATATATCTGGGCAATCGATTGTGACAAAGGTTTTGACAAGGTCCGACATAACAAAATGCTAGAAATATTGAATACAGCTATATTATCCGATAAATATTACCGAATAATTACAAATCTATACTGGCATCAAGTGGCAAAAATAAAAGTTGAAATAGAAAAAGATGAAATAAATATAAAAAGGGGAATGGGACAAGGCTGTGTACTATCGCCTTTACTCTTTAACTCATATTCAGACAAAAAATATTTAACGAAGTCCTAATGACGACAGCAGAAGGTATTATTGTAAATGGAGTAAGCGTAAACAATATAATATGCCGACAATACCTTGGTGCTGGCTAATTGTGAAGAAGACCTTCAAAATCTAATGAACAAAATTAGGCAAACCTGTGATTAGTATGGATTAAAACTCAACGTTAAGAAAACTTAATATATGATAGTTAGCAAACAAAATTATACAGAATGAGGGTATAAAAATCGCAGAGTAGGGAAACTCGTGTATCTCGGCAACTAATATCATGACTGCAGGGATCCGGTATGAACAAATAACGGTAAAAGCCGAATAGAATACGCCCCAGCCACATTTATAAAAATGAGGAACCTACTTTGCAGCCACGATCTTAGTATAGACCTTCGCGGTCGAATGGCGTATTGCTATATCTTTCCAGTGCTACTGAATGGAGTGAAAGCGTAGACTCTAAGTGATGCCTTTAAGATGTGGGCATACAGATGACTACTAGGAATAAACTGGTCTAATAAACTAAACATCACAACTGGTCAATACAATAAAGAGACGAAAGCTTCGATCTCATTATGAGATACCCTGAAAAATATTAACTTTTACATCTAATCATTCAGGGAAAAATTCAAGGTAAACATGGTCCTGGTAGAAGAAAAACATCATGGCTGAGAAATCTAAGACAATGGTACGGAAAATCGACGACATCATTATTTAGAGCTGCTGTCAATAGTGTCACTATGGCGAAGATAGTAGCGAACGGTCGATAACGGTCATGGAACTAGAAGAGGAATATTCTGCTTGAAATAGTAGATAGTATAAGACTAAGTGACAATATCCTTTTCTCTGGTTTATGTTTTTAATATACTTAGCTACTAAGAATTTGTTCCATAGGTGTTCTTGTCTTTTTTGATAACAGTCCAATCTCGTCCGATATTTGGCTCATCTTTTACTACTAGTTCTTTTGATCGCCAACCTTCAAAGAGAGACGGCGCAGTAAGAAGTTCTTTACCTTCAGAGAGTGTTGAGTCTGATTCGTGGTCAATATTTGCCTCTTGACCTTCTTTCATATCTTCTTTTCATCATCACCCACAGTTTTAAGAAGACGTTTTTGTTCTTCTTCGTAATGTGCAATAATATAGTAAAATAAAAAAAATTAAGTTATACTTTGTCAAAATTGGGAATGACTTTGAACACCCTACAATCGGCATGTCCACTTAATGAGAAAAAAAAGTTACCGAAAATTATTAGTAGGAAATATTATTTTAAGTCCAAATCTAGCCATACAGCTCACACTCCTCGTAATGATAAAATTCACTCATCCCAGATACCTACGGTATCAAAATGATTGAACTCTGGTGGGACTTTTTCTGCTTATCGAGTCCTAGGTGGCATAGTTTACTAAAACCAAGCTGTTTCTAGGAGATTCTTCGGAATGACTTTAGTAGTAAAGAGAATAATAAATATCGTCTGGTTACTTTATATTCTCTATTGTCTCCTTATTTGTATCTCAAGATCTCTGTACTTGGTGATCTTTTCATTTTATCTTACACGCAGGTTATTGCTGTTGTCGGTAACGTGATGGACTCTCAGCTCACTCAGGAGAGAGAGAAGGCTCGTTACTCGCTCTATCCATTGCTTTTTTGGGACCTAAGAGGGTAGGGTTCTCGGTCAGTGGCCATAGACACGGGCTATGGGCACTAGCTAGGATTAAAATGCCTTTAATAAAACACAATAAAAGATTGTTTATTGTAATAATAATAATAATTAAATTATTAAAGCAGATATGTAAAGTACTTATACTAAGAATCTGAAATAAATCGATAATTATCTTCTGATCTGGGAATCGGGAAGATAATTATGCTAATTATTCTTAAATTAAGAATCTGTAAGAGAAAGTATATTATTTATAACTATTAATCAAAATTATGAGCAAAGTACAAATTAGTAAACATAGAAAATGTCACCTGTCAAAATTCCCGAAGTATGAAGGGATTGAGATAGGAACTTGGAATAAAGTTAGGGATGTTTGTTATAGTGCCATTCGGGCTAATCAACAATAAAAAGTGCCAAAAGTACACAAACAAAATAGTTATAAATAAAATTCGAAAAAAAGTCGCTGAGACCTATAAAAATGTGGGAAAAATCACAAGTTATTTTTTCATAGTATAAAATAGATATAAATCGAAAAAATATTGCAAGTTATTTTATACCTGTAAGAGAATAAAATACCAAAGTTAAAGTTTGAAATATTTTATAGCATTAAGTTTTTAGCAGTGTACCTGTAAAAAATGTAAAATACCAAAAATCAAAGTTGAAAATAAATTACAAATTTTTAGCAGTGTACCTGAAAGGGAAAATAAAACGCAATTTACAAGTTTTATTTATTTTTCTATTCCTTTAAGGATATCAGCACCGTCCGGTGACTAAGTCCCGTGAAGTAGAGACTTAGCAGAATCCTGAAAGAGAAGAACTTCTTACACCACTTGTAAGATACCGAAATGATCAGATTTTGGACTAAGTCCAAAAGCACAGATTATATCGGCGATAATTGCGACGCTGTAAGGAAAATATTAGCAAGTTCGACTAAGTCGAAAAGCAGAAATAAATCCCTCAAAAATGGCCGCTGTTGGTTTGGAAACAAACCGACGTTAAAGATGAGAACGTGAGGTTCTTGGTTTAAAGTTGAGAGCGTTAGGCTCTGGATATGTAGAGAACGTTAGGTTCTGGGAAATAAAACAGAGTCTCTGAGAACTGAATCAATCAGAGGATCTCTTACATGCCAAGAAGGCTGGACCAGCGGACTTATCCTGACCCGGTCTGGTGTCCTGGCCGTCGTGCATCTTTTTTATGCTAAAAAAAGTAGGTCAACTCGTAACCGTCGTTTTGGCTTTCCGTGATTGAACCTGCACGACGACCAATGCCCAATTTTCAGTATTATCATTGGCTGCAGCTCAGGTGCTTTTCGACCAACGATAATACAGAAAATGAGCAACAGACTCCTGAATTATGACCAAAGTCAGTGGAGTTTAGTAGCTGAGGTAGTGGGTTCATCACTAGACAGAACCACAGTGGACTCAACGAGTCCCCTGGAAAAGAAGATAAACGTTAATGCAAAGACTGCAAGATAATATTCGACCAACAACCAAAGGTGATTGTGCTGGATATGAAAGTAAGATAAAATCGAACCAAAATATCAAAAACTACCAAAAGAAATCAAAAGCTGGTTGTTAAAAGATAAGAAAGCGTGTATTCAGAGCAAAATTAGTAGATAAAATGAACCAGAACATAACAGGATACAATACTATATGAATGGATATATTTAAAAATACTGCTATTAAAATACTTGGAAAAACCTTAGACAAGAAGTTTGAGAATAAACAAAAACAAAGTTGAAAAAAGCCTTTATAAAAGAGAAAACTTTATAAATAATTGCAAGGACGTAGGTCGGAGACTTTTAAAATAGCAAAAAGTGAAAATAACAGTAGCAAACATTAAAGGAAAAGCGTTGGGTGGCGAAATCATTATGAAAAGTAATAATTTTAAGTACCGAGAATCGGTATTACAGAGTAATGTGGAAAATAGATGGAGACTCACATTGTAAAGTAAGAACAGGATGGCCAAAATGAAAAAAGTCAATTGTGGTTTTAAAGATTCCAATAAAACTTAAGAAAAATTTAATAAAACTGCCATAAGACCAGCTATGATGTATGGAACTGAAAGAAAGAGGAACGATGAATGCATCTATTAAGAGAAGTCTAGAAGTGGCACCAATTAATGCTAAAATTATTTGCACAGATTAAGATGGTAAGTGCATATTCAACATAGAAATACTAATCAGCCAATATGAAAAATAGCTGATTTGCACGTTCCTGAAAGGGGTAAGTAATGAATACCCAAGAAGAGCTTGTGGGAGATGTTTAGGCTGGACATGTCGGTAAAAGGGATTGATTTTGGTATGACTCAAGATAGAAATTTATGGAGAAATGTAATTGAGGAAGCCGACCCCGCATAGAGATAAAGGCCAGAAGAATAAAGCTGATAAGATTCAAGAAACGGATTGTATAGATAAGAAAGACCTCTTAATGAAAAAATATTGAGAGGATAACACTTAATAAACCATTTTAATTAAGTTTGATGACTTAAAAGACGAGAATGTCTAAATAAAAAAATGTAAAAACAGAATAATCATAATTTAGAATTTATTTTAAGTCTTTGACATATTTTTTACAGTTTCCAATAAATTGCTCATAAAATTCTAAAAACGTTTCGTTCAATCTCTAAACGTTTAAATATTTACGTTAAAATATTTAAATTTGTTCCTGTTTTATGACATCTGACGCGGTGGAAGTCGGGAAAACGAAATTCAGAAAGATATATTTTCTATTAAAGTTGGAGCTGAATTTCCATACTTAAATTATTTCGTTTTAGGTGGATCTGCGCCATCTGGACGAGATAAAGGGATCTAACGTAGTGGACATTGGCATCGATTTGACTGAGTTCTACACATCTGTTGAATGGGACATCTTAGAAGTTCCTGCTGTTAGGTAACTTTATTATTTAAATTTTCCTAGGTTTAGATTTTGAAAATTTTCTTTTAAAGAAGCTAGGTTTACGTTCAGAGGTAAAATATATATTAAAATCCATAATAAATAAATACATTACATCAATTAACAGTTTCTATAAAAAAAAGATTTTTTTATTTTAATGCTATTCTGTTGTTATTTGTTTCTGTTTTATTTTGACTTTATGCCAATTTTTATTCTTAGATTTTCTTCCACAACTCTCAATATTTCTTGGACTTTCGTGTACCTCCAAATATTTTTCATGTCACTTATTTTATTTTTTCTTTATTGTTATTGTTTTTCATAGAAATTCAAGTGTAATTACAATCCCCTCGCCTTTAGTAGTGTGTTCTGCTTTTGTTCTTTGCTTTCCTTCAGTAGTGCTTTTTTAGCATTTTCTCTCTCAAGTATATCATTTTTATACTATTTTTTATCGTAGTAATTAAATATACTCATATTGCGGTAAATATTTTCCTTTGTCCCTCACTTCTTTTCTTTATACCTGTGGTGTGTTGCATTATCTTTTCTTTCTCAGCTTTTTTCTTTCTCAAGTTCTCTGCCACACAGTCCTTCCATCTTTGCGTCGGTTTTCCTTTACCTCTCATTCCATTATGATCCTGTTCCTTCTAGTCTTATCCTACATTCACCATAAAATTTTTATTTCAGTTACCTTCATCTCGTTTTCCTGAATTTCATTACAGGCCACACTTTAGCGCCGTTCATTAGCACATATCTCACCACACTCCTGTATTTCTTTTCTGTTAGCCCTTCTCCGATTTTAGTATCCCATTTCTAGTTATGTAGGAGCCAAAGCATTTAAATTTTTCTACTCATCCTAGTTTTTCTCCAAGCAATTCGATGTCTCCAACCATTCCTGTTCCTCTTAACCACATATACTTCGTTTTAAATCTGCATTCCCAAATTTTTCCTTGTTCAATAGCCCTTCTTCAACCTTCCAACTTATCCTTTCATTGCCCTTCTTTACTAACACGATATAATCAGCAAAGAGCGTCAATCAAGGAGCCCCCTCTCTTACCTTCTCTACCAGTATATCCATATCAATATTAAACAGGTAGGGACTCATGCAGACCGACCGCCACTGAAAAACCTTTTGTCAATCCAACACAAGTCCTCACTTTCGTGTACGCTCTCCATACATGATTCACGAGCCTTATGTATGAACTGTGTCGTACGCTTTCTCAAGATCTATAGATACCAAATATCTCTTTTCTTCTCGCTTTATTTCTCTATTAACTGTCTCGAAGCAAACAAGATTTCCGTTGGCCTCCTTCCATGCATTTTAACCTCGTATGTTTGTTAATTTAGCGAATTTGGAGCTACAGATTCTCTTTTTACTTCCATTACATATCTTGGTATTTAATCAATGTATGTATAATAAATAGTGTAAAGGTTAGAGGGATAATCAGTTACGTCCTCTGCAAAATCCAAGTATAAGGTGAGTTTTCTGGCTGTGACATGTCTATTTTATAATATGGTAGGTACTGAGAAAAAGAGATAATGGGCTATATAATAGAGGAACTATTTTTAAACAATCAACGCAAATTGTGGTATAGGCCAATGACCTATTCCTGATAGCTCGCACAGACCAAAAATTTAAAGAAGCGTTTGCTTTGTTGCCAATTGCTGCAGAAAATAAGAACCTCATAGTAAAGGAAATAAGAACCAAAAGTAGGGACAGTGATTCAGAACAGCAGAGATAAAATTCGAAACATATGTCAAAACTTTTAAAAATTACAATCTGAAAATAGTATATACCCTCATATACCAAGTTTTCTTCTAATCACAGATAACTACAAAATTTTAGAACTAAAAAGAAGGATACTATTGACAAACAAGTTTTTGGATTCAGATAATACCTAAGTGTAGAAATTTTTCTTCTTCTTCTTCTACTTCTTGGAGATCTTTCGATCTGTTTAATTCTGAAGCTGCCTCTGGTTAATTTCCTGGGAGGTAGATTGCCAACTATCCCTCCATATTTTAGGTGGTCTTCCGGGAGGTCTTGAACCGGGCGGGTTGTTTTCTAGGGCAATTTTTGGGAGTCTATTCTCATCCATTCGTCTTACATGACTGTACCACATCCTTTTACGCTGCCTTCCCCATCTTACAATATCTTGAATTTTGCACTTCTCTCTAACGTTTGTATTTCTCACCCTGTCTCTTCTTGTTTTGCCCACTATTATTCTTAGAGTTTTTATCTCGGCAACCCTTAGCATCTGTTTCGTTTTGTTGGTATCTTCGCGCACCTCTGTGCCATATGTCATGATCGGTCATATGCAAGTCTTGTAGATTCTAATTTTACTATCTGTGCGCATATATCGATTTGACCAGACTATCTCCCGCAGACATCCCGACAATGCGGATGCTTTGTTGATCTGACTCCTTAGGTCCTTTACTGGGTCGTGTCTACTTGATATATCTATGTCCAGATAGCTGAATTGCATCACCTGTTCTATGGGGTTTTTCTCAACCACTAACTTACATCTGAGCGGATCTTTTGCTATTGTCATACATTTAGTTTTGTTGGTACAAATGGTCATATTTAGTTGGCGGCTTATTTGAAAGAACTAAAAGAGCTGTCTCTGAAGATCATCGTCTGATTTGGCAATAATTGCTGCATCATCTACGTAACACATCATACCAATTATTTTGTTGCCCATTCTGTATCCGAGATTGAGAGATGTTACTTTGTTTATAATTTTGCCCATGAGTAGGTTAAACAAGAATGGGCTTAAACTGTCGCCTTGTCTAATTCCTCCCGGTGTTAGAATATTTTCAGTGAATTGGTCTCCTCAGAATCAGTAGAAATTTTTAAGTCAATAAAATAAAATTAATTGCGTGGAAAACAGTATACTACTCTTCGACTGATTGTGATGATAAAATCCAAGATGATTCGGAGAGTCGAACATATATTCGGAAGAGCTCAAGACAGAGAGGATGTTGCAGTGTTAAAGTAGGTAAACTCTAAGGGGACTTGATAAGGCATGTTAAGAAGTAGAAACCAAACTAATATATAAGATACTTACTCTACCAGTGCTGACATATGGGTTGAAAACATGACAACACAAAACTATTTTTAAAACAGTGGAAATCAACTACTCATCTTGAATAAAGATTTTAAAAGAAAGATTTAATACACCACGATATAATGTCAAGTTTTTTAAGAAATATCCCTAAAAAAAATAAGTAGACTAAGTTGAGCTAGATACCTTTAAGAGCAAGTGAAAACGATTCTTCCAGACAAAGTCTATTATTAAAATGCGTTAGGCTTTCACGGCCATCGTCTAACTTATTAAACTGTTTGTTCGGGCTGTTAGGCCGTTGTATTCTGAGATTAGTACTCTACGTTTCGCCAACACTAGGGGTTGGCATCTTCTAGAGATGTTCTGATGTACTACGGAGGCCATATTTATATTTTCTACTCAGCGAAAATAAATTAATTTTTTTACCACTGCGCTTTGTAAAATTTGCAAACCAGACAGATTGATAAATTAACCTCTGCATATGACGCTCTGATGGTCAAATGAGGTTTAAATATGTATAAGCGGATGGCAGGTGCCCTGCATTGAAATTAAATCTAAAACCATCTTTCTATTTTAGTTCTTTACTCGGTTTCGAGTACTAAAATCTAAATTCAATAAAAATTTTTACCGAGATGAATATGACGCATGTGGAATGCAAATTATAGATTCCATTGTCGACTAATTTATCAATATGTCTGCTTTGCAAGTTGTAGAAAGCGAAGTGGTAAAAAATTTAAATTTAGTTTCGCCAAGTAAAAAATTTTAGAATTTCTAATGTTGTTATTGTTTTTTACTTGTTCTTAACACTTCAGAATTTTTCTATTAAACCGCATCTCAAATGAATTCAGTCTTCTTATCAGAGCATTCACTGTTGCTGTTTACAATACGTTTTCTCCTGTAGTGATCCTTTCCTAAGGTAACATGCTCCTTTTTTAACTTGGCTTCACAGTACTGAAGACGACCAATAGTCAGAAATACGTATATACGGTTGCCTTCCATCGATATACCTTTCTTACTTTTCTGTTTTGCGAGACATGCCATTACATTTTACTTTTATTATTCAGTCGCATTATGCTTTTCCAACTATATATAACATTAAATCTTTTAGCAAAAGCTTATATCGCTTTGTTGAATTGAATGGCCTAGGAGGACAAATTCGTTAAACTTCCCGTGCTCGAATCGGTATCACTAGAGTGTTATGACTCATTTCAGCATCCCTGCTTCATCGGACACTCGGGCTGATACAAATTCAAACTCGGAAAGTCCAACGAATGTCTCCTAAAACTTTACCACGGCAGTTGCTAGCGTACAGAGATACCATCACAGAGGTATCTTGCAGTGGGATCTTGTACTATAGAACCAATATCTTATTTTCATTTTAAGAAATATCTATTTTATACTTTTCTATTTTATTCCGCATACTAAAGTCTTATACTCGTAATTTTTTGTTTTAGAAATGAAAAGTTTTATACATGCTGTGATGAACCGTACCTAGACATAACATTCAACATAACGATGAGAAGAAAGACGCTCTTCTATACCGTTAATCTTATAATCCCATGTATGGGCATCTCTTTCCTCACCGTACTTGTGTTCTATCTTCCTTCCGACAGCGGCGAAAAAGTAAGTAAACCATATAAATAAAATAAAAAATATAAAGAAATATCTTAGTAAATGGAATATTTTTTATAGGTTAGTTTATCCATCTCTATTCTTCTTTCGCTGACTGTGTTCTTCCTCCTTCTCGCTGAGATCATTCCCCCCACGTCGCTTGTGGTACCCCTGTTAGGCAAATTCGTGTTGTTCACCATGATTTTAGATACGTTCAGGTAAGTGGTTTATATTTTATACATTTTATAAAGCCGCGGCTGTTTGAATTTTTGTTTCAAAGTAAATTTTATAAACAATACATAATCCCATAGCGCTAGCACACCTCAGAAGACTGTCAAATATTGTAATTAAATGAATTGTATTTTAAACGGCCCAACACCGAAAGGTACAAATGGGTCTACTGATTAAGTAAGTAAGTAAGACATAATCCCATAACCCCATAATAACTTACAATGACCAGTTACTATCGTAGCGTCTTTTCATAAAAGTCAATATGACCATAAGATCCACGGGAAAGAAAACCACCGATGACATTGAAATACTCACTATCGAGAGCAGAACCTTCACCGTATTATCCATCTATAAATCGCCTTGCAAACCACTTGACCTACAAATTCTTGAAAGGGAACAGGAGCTAGAGTTTGTAGTAGAAGATTTCAATAGCCACAGTAATGGCTGAAAAATGGGAAGACCTAAACCTACTCTCCGTAATACACGACACAAAGCTGCCATGTTCGTTTAACAGCAAAATCTAGAAACGTGGCTACGACCACGATAATTTGTAAGCGAGAAAATCCAACATTCCTGTATAAAAAAGGTCTAAGGTGCAATCACTAAAACTCAACATAGGCAAACAGGTGTCCAAATTTATGCAGCCATTAAAACAATCGAGATACCCTTCCAAAAACGCCTCAACTTTAAAAAGGCCAACTGAACTGAGTACTCTGACACCCTCGATATCAAACTCGAAGCCCTAGATCAAACTCCTGAAAACTACTTAACCTTCATACAAATCTAGCAAAGGGTATCTAAGCAGCACATACCAAGAGGCTGCAGTAAACAATTCACACCAGGTCTATCAGATGTCTTCAAAAGCACATTAAATATGTATGAAAGACTTTTCAATAAAGACTCTTTCAGCGAGGAATCAATAGACCAGGGTAACGCCCTTATGAAAGCACCGAGAGAATCTCGACAGAAGAAATGGACAGTTTCCGAGCGTGTAGACATGTCTTACATCAACAAAATTGCTTGGCAAATAATAAAAAAACTAAACGGCCATCCAAAGGTAAGTAAAGTGCCTTCGAAAGTTACACCCACACATATAACCAACTACTTTTTAACGGCAAACATAACACCACACGCAAAAAAACAGGTATCAACTGCTCGCCAACAATCGCAAAAATGGTACTTTGACACACCTTGCACGATAAAAGAACTGAATAAAGAACTAAATTCACTTAAAAATAGGAAAGCTGCAGGAGTCGATGATATATGCGTGGAGCAAATTAAACATTTTTGCATCGTGGCAACAAGCTGGATCCTATGCGTGTTCAATAACTGCCAAACGACATTCCAAATACCAAAACTGTGAAGGAAAGCAAAAGTCGTATCTATATTAAAACCTGAGAAAGGCCCAGAAACCTGTATGAAAAAACTATCTTGCACCGCATAGAGAAAGCGGTTGACTCGAATCATACCACAGCAAGCTGGTTTCAGACCTGGAAAGACCTGCATCAGTCAAATTCTAACTCTGATGGAACACATCGGGAACGGATTTGAAGAAGATAACAGGCCAAACTCTCGTCGATCTAAGCGCCACGTACGACACCGTCAACCACAGAAACCTGCTGCAGAAAGTCTACTCCATTCTTAGGAACTATCAATTCGTCAAAATAGTTGAATCACTACTGCAAATAGACGATTCTACGTGAGTCTTATGAAAAAAAAAATTCGCTGGCGAACCCAAGCAAACGGCTTGGCTCAGGGTAGCGTACTAGCAGCTATACTTTTCAATCTATACACCAATGATCAACCAACGCCAACTTTTACTAGAATCTTTTTATACGCAGTCGACTTAGGCGTCACTGCCCAAAGTTTAAGCTTTGAAGACGTCGAACAAAAATTGGAAACTGCCGTGATTTCAATGTCCAATTATTATAAAAAAATTTGCTAAAACCAAATCCAGCTAAAACTCAGGTCTGTGCTTTTCACCTTTAGTCCCGACTGGCCAAAGGGAAACCATTCCCATCACCTGGAATAACACCTGGCTAGAGCACACCAAAAAGCCAATATACTTCGGAGTCACATAGACCGCTTGTGTATATAAATATCAAATGTCTTATTCGAGAATCATCTGGAGTAGTTTATCTCTATTCGCCTTCTCGGTAGCTTCTCACATGCAGGCGCTATTGATAACGCCATCGATCGTATGTTCTATTAGATTTATTCTTCTGAGAATTGTGATACCACTCATGCGTCGAAGGTACGCTATTTTTTTACAATATCTTATAAAATTACACCCTCTCACATTTTCAAGTTGTAAGTAGTTTTATTGTCCTATAATGTGTACATTTCTGAATATTTTTTTTGTTTTTGTATATGGATACTAAGACGCTGCTTTGAATAACTTCTACGAAAGTTCTATAAAACAAAATGGTTTCCGTTTACCACATCGTAGCGAGCTAGACCTACAAAAACTAAATAACCTTCTTGATCAAATTCCACACCCAAAAATAATTTTAGGGGATATAAACTGTCATCATTCTGCATGGAGAAGCTCTAAAACAGACAAATACGGTAATCTAATGAAACATCTCATTGACTCTTCTGATCTACTATTACTTAATACAGGAGAACCTACCAGATTTAACTCCTACAACGGCTCTTTTTCCGCCATAGATTTATCATTATGTAGTCAATCCTTATCAACGTTTCTCACGTGGAATACTTTAAAATCGTTATATGACAGTCACCACTTTCCTATCTGCATATCATTAATTCAAATTTAATCTCCTAATTTTCCAATCTATCAATCCTGGAAATTAAAGAGTGCAAACTGGTGGTCTTATCAAGATGACATTGAAAAGAAAATTAAAAACTATCATCCAAGTGATGATATAAACTCTAATAATACCTCCTTAAACAATATAATTATAGACGCAGCTTTAAATAATATAGGTAAAACAAAGCTCTGCAAAAGACCTCCAGTTCCACTTGAAGGAACAATGATCATATGCTCTATCTTCTAGCAATCATGCTTTTAGCAAGATACCTCATAAAGAAAAGCAACAGAGATACCTGGAGAGAGTACATATCATTTATAATTCGTCAACACCCTCCGAGGTTATCTGGACTAAAATTTGTAAACTTAAAGGCTTTAATTCTTATAGACATATAAACACCTTAATACACAATAATTAATTATTCACTTGCAAAAATACAATCGCAGAAGCTTTAACTGATGTCTATCAACAAAATTCTAGCGCCAAAAATATTTCTGACGAATCCCTAACATATAAGAAAAACATAGAAGCTTCTACAATCTCCATTAACAACTCTGACAACCCCTTAAATGCTCCTATAACTCTTCAAGAGTTAGAATTTTCTCTCTCAAATATAAAAAATACATCTGCAGGACCAGATGATATTCTACCAGTCTTCATAAAAAACTTACCATTCGAAGCCAAATTAGATCTGTTAAATTTATTTAATACCTGCTTCTTAAAGCATGAATTCCTAGATCTCTGGTCTAAAGCAATTATCATTCCCATTATTAAGCCTAACAAACCAAAAGACAACCCTACCTCTTGCCGACCCATCTCTCTTACATGTTGCATGTGCAAAGTGCTAGAAAGATTTTAAACCTCCGCCTTATATGGTACTTAGAAAATAATAACTTTCTTACTCCCTTTCAAAGTGGTTTTCGAAGAGGCAGGTCCACGTTAGATAATCACGTTGCATTACAGACTTCAATTAATGAAGCTTTTGCAAATAACCAAAAACTAATAGCAATATTTTTCGATATAACCCAAACCTACGATAGAGCATGGAGACACTGTATTCTACAAACATTGAAAGATACTGGCATTCAAGGTCACATACTTGCATTTATAAAAATTTTTTTTAAAAATCGCTCGATTCAAGTTACAATAAATGGTGTTAAAAGCTCATCTAAGATACTAGATAATGGAATGTAAAACCACTCTAAAAAAACTAAACAGTGTTCAATCTACAGCTTTGAGATTAGCACTGGCAGCTTTTAAAACTAGTCTGGTTAGTAGTATGCAAGTTCTATCTGGAGAACCTCCCTTACATATAAGACGACAGCAACTATCCTTAAACTACATTGCAAAGATATCATCCCAGAAACAGCATTCTGTATGTAGACCAAAAACTCTACACCTCTCAGAGAAAGAATAAAGCTCACAACTTTCGATAGGAATCATCTCAATGTATTGCTACATATAAATGCAAACTATCCCCCATGGACAAGCCACTCAATAACTATTGACGTAACACTTACCAAGTATCCCAAATCAACTACAAATTCCACAATAATTAAATCTCTAATTATGGAAATTCTAGACCACTATCCTAATTATTTGCAAATCTTTACCGATGCCTCTAAAACTCCCAACGATCACGCTGCTGCCTACTACTGTAAAGAAAATTCTTATAGCATATCGATACCAACCGACTGCAGTATACTAATAGGTGAGGCTACAGCTATTTTGGAAGCCCTAATCTTCTTCGAAAAGAGTAGAACGATGAAGTGCATTATAGTAACAGACTCATTAAATGCATTACTGGAACTGAAACAAATATATACCAACAACCATATTATAGAGAGTATAAAAAACGAACTAGAAATTTATTTGGGTACCTTCACATACAGGTATTTACGGAAATGAAAAAGCAGATCAACTGGCTAACAAAAGTCAAATAAACTCAAACCATCCTGCAAAATTGAAGACATATCCGTACACCGATCTAAAAAACCTGGTTAAAATCCACTGTATTAATACTTGGCAAAATTATTGGGAAAAATTAGGTACTAAATTAAATGTAATTTGCCCAAAATAACTGATGTCCTGAAGACTTCTTTAAACAGATGAAACTAAGTCATTATTAATCGTCTAAGAATTGGCCATACTGCCTTAATACACAGATGCCTAATAACAAAAGAACCACTACCTATCTGCCCCAGCTGCTCTAACCCACCGACTGCGAAACATATCCTGCTTGATTGTCCTCAATTCATGGAAAAAAGAAGATCCCACGGATTTATAGGTGATGATCTTAAGACAGTTCTCACCAAAAAAATTTCGACAGTGTTGAGCTATTTAAAAGACATCAAGTTATTCAATTTTATTTTATGTAATATTTCATGTATTTGTTATATCCACTAATAACAATGCGCGGTTGATGTGGTTTTGTGTTTAAATAAAAAAAATGGTTTCCCTTTGTCCATATATCTCCTTAGCAAATTATAATATTTTTAGTAGTATTTTACCAAGTTTCCCGTTTTTTATTTGGGTAATTTTCTTACTGTATATTTGGTTCTCTGCCCAATTATAGTACAATATACTTAAAATCTTAAATCTAAATAATCTCCGTAACCATATTAAATTTGTTAGTGAGGTTGTGATTAATCATTTGCTATCAAAAGCTAAAAGCATCATAAAATTAACAACCGTAATGATCCGTATTTGATAAATAACTACAATGGGCATTAATGTATTTTCATTATTAAGCACATATATTATTCAGTGATATTTTTTGTTTTATAAATATTTAAATTTATAATATTGTTTTTAATAGTAGCAAAACATAATGACTGTGCTAAAAAAACTTATTCTTATATCAAGGAAATTGTTGTTTCTTTACCCCATATTTACATACAATACCCACTATCAAAAACTTTGTTGTACACTCATACAGTATATTTAGATAAAGTAAATACTTCAAGTGGAAGTCAAAATTTGACCAAGGTGGTAAAAATTAATTACTACATTTATTAGAAAGTTAGGTCTCGGTTTAGTACACAGAGTATATTATGAAACTCCTGTACGGATTGATGTACCACGTCTTAACTAATACATAAAAATTCAGGCACAAAAATACTCAGCACGTACAGGACTATATCGACGGTTTTCCTACAAGTCATATTTGGTACGCTCTTATCCACATCTTAGAAAGGAAGATGAAACTATTATGAAAGCGGAAGCGGCTAACTTTTACAGATGAAAGCGGTGATTGTAACTCTCATTAGAGATGTGACAAATAACTAAGAGATAAAAAGTAGAAAAACGCAATGGACAAAAAGACTAAATTTAGACGTGTAAGTATAATTATAGGTTTAAAAGAACAAATTATTACTTAATCCAGTTCCTCATTTAAGATGGATTACTTAGTTCTTACACGTTCACTATACAAAAGACAGTTGACGATTTACATACAGACGATTTAAAATACAACATAGTAAAGAGCCATCGAAAAAAATAGTAATTGACATGAAATAAAACTTCCTTCTTCTGAATGATTAGTCATTCCCACATAAATAATTTAAAAAAAAATATATAAACATAACCTAATATATGTTGACTTCACATGATCAACATAAAATTTTTTGAAATCAAGTGAATGAAAGTTCATATACTGTATCAAATACCAGATTGTGTTATTAAGGTGACATATTAGTATATGGTAAAAGCGTTATTTGTAATTACAGTACACCCTTGATACTCCGACGTTTTGCAATCCGACAGGCTCGGTAGTCCGACGCACCTCCTGTCAAGGTCTCCGCCGTGTCTGCTTGTACTGAAATCTGTCACGACATGACATGAATCTCATTCTTACCGAATGCTTCATTTCGTGTGTTTTCCGTGAGGAGTTCGGTTCTATAGGGTTTTTAGATACAGTAACACGTAGTGCCAAACTTTTCTTTAATTCGTTTAGAAAGCTCAGTTCAATGGCGAGCACAAGTTCAAAACGAAAGCACACAACCCTGATTCTAAAAGATAAATGGGATATTATTAAATGATGCGACAGTGGTGAAACTCCGACTACTATATCTAGATTCTATGATATTGAACGAGCTACAGTGTATGACATTATGAAAAACAAAAACAAAATCTGTAGAGAATGATTCTAAGGATAGAAAAACTCGTAAAATGAGTGAATTTCCTGATATTGAACCGGCTCTTCACAACTAGTTTATGCAACAACGGAGCAGACAAGCTCCTATTGCAGGTGGCATTTTAAAAATAAAGCTCAGTTTTTTTATCACGAATTAACAAAGAAAACTGATAACAAAGGTTCGTTCCAAAACTTCAAAAAACTGTACAAAATACGATTTTTGCAGATGAGTGGAGAGAAGTTGAGTGCAGATGAGTCTGAGATATTTGAATTTATTTAGAATTTAAGTAAAAAGATCACCGAATTAGACTAATTCCTGAACAACTTTATAACGCTGATGAAATAGGTCTAAACTGGCGGCAAATTCCAATAAAGACATTTGTTACTTCAGACGAAAAAAAAAGAACGTCTCACTCTCATGGTATGCGCGAATGCATCAGGATCCCACAAAAATATGTTAAAATTGAAAAGCTACCAATTACGCACATGTGGCAAAGCCGTGCCTAGGTGATAAAAGAAGTTTTTCTGGACTGGTACAAAAACAGCTTTTTCCAACAAGTTAAAGATGAGCTAAGAAAAAAGAAACTGCCAGTAGAAGCCCTTCTCTTGCAGGATAATGCTCTAGGACATTCTGATAAGGACGAATTAAAAATCAAAACTGCCGATGGATATATCGCGGCAATGTACTTACCGAAAAATACTACTGCGTTGGTTCAGCCCATAGATTAAAACGTTATTAAAACTCTCAATGCACACTACAGGAAACAACTCTCTATGGTAATTGTAAGTCAACCTAATGGTAACATCACTTCAATTTTAAAAGACTGTAACATCAAAGATGGGATTATTAATGATGCGTTTGCCTGGCAGCAAGTCAGGCCTACTACACTGATTAAAACGTGGAACAATATTTGGCCCAACAACTTACTCCTTCCAATAGAAGTTAACAAAGAATCCAATGACCAACCCGTGCAAGTTGTACTAGATGCTGCTCTTCAAATTTGCAACAATATGACTAATTCATCACTATAATGTTTATAAGTTATTATTTACACACTGTATGTACAATAAATTTATTAGCTTCCATATTTCTTTTAGTAAACACTTTCGGTAATCCGGACACTTTTGTTAATCCGACACCTCTTTGGTCCCATACCTATCGGATTGTCAACGGATAACTGTATATGTTTTTCATCTTTATTTTTTTTCTTTTTGCAATATAGAATAAAAACTATTTTAATATAGATCTCTCACTCCCCTTAAGGAAAAAATCATTGAGATCTATTGAGGAATTTGCTGTAAGAAGGATGCAGCTCCATATTTGGTAATTGTTGGGAAATTTAAAAAAACTGTTTTTTAATAAAAGTTTTTATTTTAACCCGAAAGACATAATATCAATCGATGACAAACAGATTTAGTCAATACAGACTATTTTCAAGTAGATGATTTTTGAAAAAATAAAAAAATAAACTGAAAAAAAGTTGGACCTGCATCTTTCTTGCGCCAAACACGTGAAATAATGCTTCTTTACCATCATTTTTGAGAAAAAAAAACAAATTCCCAACAAAAACTCTTTTATTCGGTTACAACAATCAAACAACTATGGTTTACCTACTACACAAATACGAAAAAATTTCTAAAAAGAAACAGGTTGGTGTCAAAAAGCCATTCTGTCCATAGGAACGAATAGTGTTGCCAACTGCATTACATCTGTATATTTGGCTTTTTGGACAGGTATAGGATTGGAATAGATCAGAAGAAACTGAGAGGTCGCTGTCAACAAGGTTTCTCAAGATTTTGAATAAGTGAAAACTCGGAAGGCCAGTAGATATACTGACTTTAATACTATCTAAATATTCATCGCTGTACTGGAAAATTCAGTATTTGGAAATCTGGAATCTTTGCTTTTCTGCATCTGAGATAACTTTTTTAAAATGTCCTTCATAGTGACCAATAAAGTTCAGGATCATATTTTCTTTACCAGAATGAAAATAAACTGTTTGGATGATTGTTTAATAAAATCAGCATATTTTTGGGGGCTAAAAACATAGTCCTTCGTCCTTAAAAACTTCTCAATAACTTCAAAGCAGCGATCACAGGGAAAAAAGCTATGTCCTGGCTCAGGAAAGCGGTGCTCTATCTTGACAATAGACCTAGTTCTCACCAGCAAATACAGAAACTGAATCATTACTGAATTTTTGTTTTGCGCAGCAGCGTTATCGGAGAAAAGGTATAAAACATTTTTAGGGAGTATATTTTTTATATAGTGGTACAAAACATATATTTTTATATTGTGGGAACAATTGCGGTCTTGCCTTTTATTAGTCTTTTTTGAGTTCTTTGAGTAGTAGTAGTTTGAATCAACCCTCCTAAATAGGTATTTTGCAAGTCTTTGTCGCCTATTTTGTTTTTGTAAGACAACTTTTCTTGTTTCTTCGTCCACATTCTGAAAACACTTATATCTGCAGTTGCAGTTCGATCCAGTTAATCTCGGTCCCTTCTGTATTCCTTTCCAGTTCGTATACATTTTCCCTTCTGCAATAGCTTTTTTTTCATACTTCTTTTCCAGAGAGTGGGGTTGGCACCTGTTCTATTTTTGGTTACAACAACTGAGGGCTCTTTCGTGGGTTCCATGTTGACAACAACAGGTTCAATATGTTGTTTTTTCACACAGGTAAGTTTCTTCTTTGGATGCTTCCTCCTAGCTGAAGGTCCTGCGACATCACTATTAAAACAACTTTCATCAGAGCTTGTAGGTTCATAGTCTGACTCACTAGCGCTAAACAGATTTGACTCGGTTTCACTCATTTTTACACGACGTTAAATTTTTACACGAACAATTAAACCGCATGAAAACGCACGCGACGCAGTAATGATGGCATAGCGACTAACAAGTCAAAACAAATCAGCTGCCCTGCCGTCTCAGCGCCAACAGAAGATGACCTTGCATTCCACAAAAATCACCGAACATTCACAATCGTTTGGTGCAAAAAGGATGCAAAGCTGCACCCTTCTTGCACCAAATAAGTGAGGAGGCAGATCCATAAAGACGTATAATTCTTACATTTATTATCGGATCTGCATCGATCTTATACCAGTCAATCCGCCATTTTTTTTTTTAATTATGGCATATGTTTCCACCCAAAACGGTCCAAATATGGAGCTGCATCCTTCTTACAGCAAACTCCTCAATTTCTTTCTGATGGTTAAATTCATTCATAATAGTACCCTTAAGTTATACTGGAGATTTTAATACCAATATTTTATGGTTGTAATTTTTTACTAATATTCTGTATAATTTTACTTTAACACAGAAAATTGTCACCGAAACTATCGGTAACCAATAGTGGAATAATAAATCATCTCACAATAAATGTAAGTAATATATTTAATAAACATTGTCTTAAACCATGGTATTTTACTCTATATTCATATTGTAACTTTCCATCAAGTCCTAGATTTTACACTGATTATACAAAATTCACAGAAAGCTTAGTACTACTTTAGTATCTTAGCATTTTTACTTTGTTTTAAGCAGTTCAAGTATTAAATTTATAGTTGCGTCCATTTTAATAAACATTTGCCGATAAGAAAGTATGTTAGTTAAATCTAAAGCAAGTTACTTAAATAGAACTAAGCAAATAATAATTTGTGAAGTATACAGGGTGCCCAGAAACTCTCCTGACAAATGAAGACCGGAGATGTCTCAAATTATTTTAAGACAATTTAATCTAATTCACCCAGTCCGACCATGCTTCCTAAGGGAGCTAGAGCTCTTTGAAAATGGCGCCTTGTAATTAGTTTTTTTAATAGCTCCAGAACGCTTCTAGTTAGAAAAACAAAAACTAGTACGAATATTTATCATCTAGAGTTAAATCAATTCTATTAGTTGCAAATCTCGAGTACTGGTCATAGGCGTCCGTTTTGGGTAGGTCAACGGTTATTTTAACGAATAACTTTTTTGTCTGTGAACGGTGGTCATCAATAACTTGCGATATGCGGACGATACAGTACTCCTAGCTTCTAGTCAAGAAGATCTGCAAACACTACTTGATAGAGTCTTTGAGAGTTGTAGGGAGACAGATCTGAATCTAAACATACGGAAAACCAAAATACTCGTAATAAGTAAACAACAGCAAATAAAACCGTCTATATATGTAAATAATACCAACCTAAGTAAATTGATAAAATTGTTTATCTTGGACAGCAACTAAATTGTAACGCAGAAAGTCACGGCGAAATTAGATCTAGGATAGAGCAGGCTAGAGCGGCTTTTAGAAGGATGTCCAAAGTTTTATGTAACAGAGACCTAAAATTGGCATTGAAGATCCGCCTACTTCGCTGCTACGTGTTCTCGGTTTTACTTTATGGTGTCGAGTCCTGGACTGTGAATAAAATCGATCTGAATCGCCTTGAGGCTTTCGAAATGTGGTGCTATAGAAGAATTTTAAAAGTTTCCTGGGTGGAGAAGATTTGAAACTCCACAATACTCCTGCAAGACTACTGAAATCATAAAAAGCATCAAGCAGAGAAAACTGAAGTATTTCGGACATGTAATGAGAGGTCCCAAATATAGGTTGCTACAAGATATCATGCAAGGAAAAATAGCAGGCAAACGCAGTCCAGAACGAAGAAGAACCTCATGGTTGAAGAACTTGCGAGATTGGTATGGTGTTGATACAAGCATGCTATTTAGGGTGGCAGTGAATAAAATTAAGATAGCTATGATGATAACCAACTTTCTGCAAGGACATCGTACATGAAGAAGAAGAAGGTGGTTGAGGTTACAACAGCAAAGTCAAGAACTAACCCAATCGCGGTAAATCTACGCAAGAAGGTCCTAATAGACAAGATGTAGAAAGTGCTTTAAGCGTTGTAATAAACTTTATCCAAAGACAAAACGCAAATGAAGAAGCATATAACTGTTTGACATCTTTCCAAAATATGATAGATAAAATGATACTGGACAATTTAAAGCAGTCAAAAATGACAGACTTCTTTCAATTGCAGAAGCAATAGTTTATGTTATCCTTGAAAATACGCTTTATACATTATGTTGTTGAAAAAAAATGTTCATACAGATTTTTTATTTTAACGTATATCATTGACAATAAAAGTAAACAACTTTTTTTCAAAAACTGCAAACAATATTTAGCATCTTGTATTGCTCCGAATGGCTTCACTATAGAAAGTTATTGTTTTAGAAAACTACATATTATACAAACTACTGTATATATATTTATATATATATATATATATATATATATATATATATATATATATATATATATATATATATATATATATATATATATATATATATATATATATATATATATATATTATATAATATAAGAGTAACAAAATGTTTGTAAAGATGAGTTTGTGTTACGTCATATTCTTCTCCAATATTCCTTTAATCATATCCTAACAAACAACTGTAATAAATAGGATTACTTCGTATTTCGTAATTCGTAAATAACATCGTCACCATAACTCCGAAAACAGCAGACAAAACAGGCGAGGAAATGCCATGCCATGAATATTCCCCCATCAATAGTATGTTTACCCTCAGTAACTTCCCTAGATAAGTCTCGAATGCACAAGTCTATAAATTTTCATGTGCAAGTGCGACGTTTCAGTGTAGAAAATTTAGATGTAGCGACTAGGTCCTGCTTATAAAGTTATTTATTATGACTTAAAGAATTTTCATCGCTTGCTTTAGGAAAACAAGTAATAGACGCTGTAGGTATTGATTTGTATAGTTTGAGAAATAAAAAAAACATTTTGGTAATGTTTTTTAAACTAGCCTTGTTAATCATAAAAGTGTCAAATATGCTATATATCGCCGTATATCCCATATCATAAAAGTTTATGCATATATTTTTAACGATCTGAACTTACTGCTGGAATAATATAGAGAACAGTATGTCTTGGTCTTAGGGTCATTATTTTTTTATCGATTACGTGCGCATGGTCCATTTGCACAAGAATATTTGGTGTTAGTTTGTCTTTGGAATTATAGTAAATGGTATCTGAGAAATATAGGAACACTGAGATGGGCAGCAGATCTAGCATGATCACAACAGAATCACCCTTTCAGTCAAAGCCTTATGTTTTAACCTTGATAGATGCAGGGGTACGTTAATACTGAGATACAATGTTTGTAGATGATGATTGGAATTGGTGCGATAAACTGACAACTTTATCCCTTTAGCTCTATCACCACTAATTATGATGCACTGATCGATATTTGTTTGTTGTGTACTTGTATGATGACTTATTTTTCGATACATTGCATAATTGACAGCCATTACTTCATAATATTATGTTTTTAGGTTGGTTTTGTACTTTTAAAGTTAAACCATTGCTTAATCATTATTCAGTGAGCTACATTCTACATATATTTTAAGTCAATCATTAGCTCTAATCCATCCGTCAACGTAACGTAATACATGTATGATATTTGTATAATATTTTATAAACTTTTAGTGTAGAATATTATGAGATCTCTCACTCCTGCAAAATACACAGACGTTACATAATAGGGTTAATATACTTTGAACTCCCGTGGTTCATCTACCATTCCAAGGTCACAAGCTAACCTAGGTACGCATGCGCTAATATTGTAATTAGGAGTTCTAATTTGAGAGAGGAGTAAAAAATCAAAGTTTCTGATTTAAAGAACATATTTTTAATAAATTAGTATAGACTTAATATAAAACATTTTTTTAAAATTAATGCAACAGTTCTAAACACAAAACACAGCTCGTTCTTTATTTTTACTCGGCGACATTTAATTCTCTGAAACACTTTGGAACGACTGTACAAGAGAAATGTACCATAGGAGGCTAGCACAGAAGATACAGCTGAAAGAAATAGACGACATGGAAGATATAAACTCGAGCTGGGAGAAAATTAAAAACAACATTGAAGAAGCAGCAACAGAAGCTCTCGAAAAACGCAAAGTCATACTGAACAAAAGAAACAACAATACATCGTGGTTCAGAAAAGAAATAAAAGAGAAATGTAAAGAGAAACGAGAGGCCTACACGAGGTACAAAACATCAAATACTCCAAAATCCTGAGATACCTATAAAAGAATACGAAATGAAACAAAGCAGTTGGTAAGAAGAACAAAAAATGAACACTGGGAACAGTTTACAAAAAGGATGGAAAGCGACTTCTACGGTACACAAAAATAAATATGGAGATTAATAAGAAACCAACGGAGAGAAATGGTAGAATTGAAGGAATACAATAACATACCAGCAAACGAATTGAAAAGATACCTGACGGAACCGTTTAAAGGAAAGGAAAATAATAATCAACACAATAACGTACCTGAATTAAGACACGAAATAGAAATCAGGTTTCAGGAAGTAGAGATAGCCATAAATTCACTCAAAAATAGAAAGTCACCGGGACCAGACAGAATAACCAACGAGCTTCTAAAACACGGAGGAGAAAGTATAACCCTTAAGATGACAGAACTTATACACAAACTAATATTGCACTGCAAGATACCAGACGTATGGAGAACCAGCATAATGATACTACTGTTCAAGAAAGGAGATAAATAAGATCTCAACAATTATAGAGGTATAAATCTACTGAACACCGCACTTAAGCTTACCACAAAAGTCCTAACCAACAAAATCAATAAACTAACAACTTTATCAGATGAACAACAAGGATTCAGATTCGGAAGATTCTGCGTAGACGCCGTATTTGTATTAAGACAAATCACAGGAAATGTTATCAAGTACAATAAACCAGCACATCTATGTTTTATAGACCCGACAAAGACTTTAGATTGCATCCAAGGCGAAGAAATCTTACACCTACTGTATAAAAGAAATATACCAAACAATAGTATACAAACCATCGAAAACATCTACTTCCATAATCGAATACAGGCAAAGATAAATGGAACACGAACATAGTGTATATCAGTACAAAGCGGAGTCAGACAGGGTGACTCGTTAAGCCCACTTCTCTTTAATATAATAATGGACGAAATAATACAAGCAGTACGTAAAGGTCATGGTTACAGAATGGGGAACAAAGAGATCTAAATATTATGTTATGCAGACGACGCCGCATTAATCGTCGAGATAGAAGACGAGCTCCAAAGATTAAGACACATCTTCAATACAACAGTCAAGAAATACAATATGATAATATCAGCCAAAAAAACCAAATGTATGACAACATCTAAATACCCACTACGATGTAAAATGGAAATTGATGGGAAAATAATAAAGCAGGAGGCAATGTTTAGATATGTAGGAATAGATAT
This sequence comes from Diabrotica undecimpunctata, assembly GCF_040954645.1. NCBI lineage: Eukaryota > Metazoa > Arthropoda > Insecta > Coleoptera > Chrysomelidae > Diabrotica > Diabrotica undecimpunctata. The sequence goes on along the minus strand of NC_092803.1, from coordinate 48,335,023 downwards.
AACTAGTTACGGAGATATTGAAGAAGTACGACAACAAACCTTAAAAGCAAGTAACGCGGCGGGATCTTTTGATGACACAATCTGGAAGAGCAGACACCTAAGACAAGACACAAAAACAAAAATCTATAAAGCAACAATTAGACCTATATTAGCATACATGGCGGAGACAAGACCTGACACATCTAAAACGAGACGACTACTAGAAATAACATAGATGAAAATACTCTGACGAATATCAGGAAAAAGTATGTTGGATAGGGAAAAAAGCGAAAACATAAGAAGAGCATGCAATATCTTCTTATGGTGCCCTATCCAATTAGTGGATGTTGACGACAATTCTGGCATACTCCTCTCGGTCTTGTGTGGCTCTAAAGAGTGCATGGGCATTGAGTGGGTAGTGGGTAGGAACTCTTTGGATTACCTTGGACAGTCCTATCAGGGAAAATGATTCAGTGCCTGCCCTCCACAGATTCCAGGTGGTCCCTGACCCGGGGAACTAGTACCTGTTTAGGGTCCCTTGTCCAGGGTTACGGAGGTGTCCAGGCAACGAGAATCAGGGCGGAGAAAGATACCTTCGGTACAACGAAAATGGCGAAAGTGGCGACCCCAGATTTTAGGGCTAGTATAAAGTTAATTTTGACCGAACGATCGCCGGTATAAGCGATTCCACTCACCTTGCCAACGGTCTCTGGATAGAGGGCGGATGAGCATACGTGAGACAGGGCACTCTTTTGTCCCTATGGTGGGAAACTGTCTCTAAAAGGCGAATGAACAAAGGATGTCAACGGTATAATAATACGGAAGGCAATGGGAAACCATCGTATTAAAGATCCCTAAGAATATCCCAAGAAAGACAAGGATGGAAAAGACATTGCATGCAATATAGAAGACATAAATGGATGGGTGACAAAACGAAAAAAGGAGTGGAACGAACACATTAGTAGAATGGCAGAGGATAGGATAGTACGAATAGCAGGAGATAAGTCACCAAATGGACGAAGTATTGGCAGACCAAGCAAAAGATGGTGCGATAATTTAAACAATTTAGGAGGCTAATATTGAAGAAGAAACAGGCTTTAAAGCCTACGTACAAGAAGGAAGAAGAAGAAGATGACATTGAAGTCAACGTTGGATTCAATACAAATTAAATGGATCATCGCATTGAAAAAACCAAAGGTTTTGATTTAAAAATATATTTTTAATAAATAAGTAGGGACAAAAAAAAATTCTTCGAAAAACCGGCGTATGAATTATTGTAGTGCTGCATTAGAGGTCGTGAAAGCGGTCATGCCCTTTTTGTTTTTCGGAGAATGTTTTATATTAAGTTTCTACTTATTTATTAAAGATATATTCTTTAAATCAGAACCTTCGGTTTTCTCAATGCGAAAATCCTTGGTTTTTTTTTAATAGTTCAGTCTAAGCTAGACTATAGTATGTCTAACAGAGAATTGATCCCTTTAATTTGTATTAAAGTTTCGTCCAAGGTTAACTTAAATGTCCACCACAAGACTCCACTTTTCAAAGTAAACTTTCCGTTTTCCATGCTTTTTATATAAGTGTCCAGGATCCAATAGGTCTACATTAGAGGATTAAAATAAAACTAGACAAGGTCAGAACAACGCCGAATAAAATAAAGGACGAGCTGTATTTTGTATTAAGAACTGTAGTAAACATATTTAATATAATGTTTTATATTAAGTCTGTACTTATTTATTAAAAATATAATCTTTAAATCAGAAACTTTGGGTTTTTTACTCCCCTTTTAAATATGAACTCTGATTTACAATATTAGCGCATGTGTACCTAAGTTAACTTATGACCTTAAAATGGTAGTTGAAACACGGGAGTTCAAAGTATAGTAATCCCCTTATTTTACCTATTTGAAATGAAAGCTGATGGTTGCTGATACAAAGAAGAATTGGCAAACCGAAAAGAACAAGAATTAACAGACCGAAAAGAAAAATAATTGATAGACAGAAAACAAGAATAATTAACAGTTGACATGACACATCGAAAAGAAAAGAATTGACAGATGACAGTTGACAGTCAAAAAAAAGAAGAATTGACAGACCGAAAAGAAGAAGTGGCGATCATCTTGGCGGGCGAGCGTTTTTGGCGTCATTGGGTGTGACTTTCGGGGCTCGTGGTGGTCGGGGCTTGTAACATCAGTAGGCGTGGCAGCGGTAAACATTAAAGGACTCCACTTTTTCCCACGGTCCAAAAAAGCTCAAGTCACCCATAGTCTGCTTTGAATTGTTGCGTGAATATATACTATAGTATCAGAAACAATTTAAACCGGAGAAACTTAAAACAAATAGAAATTTTGACACAATACATTATATTATAGGAAAAGGTACCACTTATAGAAAATAAAATAATTATTAAATGTTGTAATTGTTTTATATACCTTTGTTTTAGCTGTATTTGAAAGCACTTTTGATTTAAGTAGCGTTGCTATGGAATAATACGCTCTATTTTCTGCTGTGATTCTAGCTGCTACATCTTGTTCATAACTATTTTTGGCTTTTATCACTGTTATCACTAAAATCATAATGACTAGTTTAAACTGCATGTACGAAATTTAAGGCAAATAGTTTTCTGGGGAAATTCATTACTTAACAAAATTCACAAATATCGATTTATGAATAGATGATAAAATAAGTGGCGTCTCGGATGACTTGGACCTCCGGCAGACTCCAATACCTGTACTGACTTAGCAATAGCCTATAGTGTAGGAATATTATATTTGCCTACCACATTGGTGCTTATAGGGGGTTGAAAAGGGGAACTGAACAATTACTGGGCTGGAGATAGGGTAAGCAAATAAACTGAAACGTTTGCGAACAGCTACTCGTGTTTTGGTTGAAGAGCTAGATCGTGGATAAGGGTTTTTTATTTAAGGGACTATGAGGGCTAACTAGAAAAAAAATCAAAAAAATACTTACAGAGATTTCCTGGGTAGCAATACACAAGAAGATTCCTAAGCTATTTAAAATGGACGCCGTCTAAAAAAAATTCTCTTGCTGGTTAGTTGGAAAGTCTTTTCTTTCCTAAAAAATTTTAAGGGTGAAAATATTTTTAAAAGAAATAATTTTAAACTCCTGGTTTAAAAAGAGACATTACATATTTAATATTATTTCACATAAACAGTTATTACAAATAAAATTATCCAAATTTATCAAAAAACGTTACATTGGCGCTATTTGTAGCAATTTAAACAATTATTATAAATCAAAATATTCTGAATTTGATCAACATTACTTACACTGAGTTCAAACTTTTAACAAAACAGAATTTAAAATTTTGGTTATGTACCAAATGACAGAAAAGGATAATACTGTCTGTCATTATGTCAAAATGAAATATCAAACTTTTCTGAATTATTAATTAATTACCAAGGTTAACTTTATTTCAAAGAAGACTAAAATATGACACTTAGATAATTAATAAAACATATTTATTTATAGTTTTTTAATTTGTCATGAAAGCAAATCTTTGTATATTAATGAAGTATGTTTATTTTACTTGGACAAATTTAATAAAAACTACCTTGCTTCACTGGCTGTCTATTTCTTTTTAAATTATTAAGAAAGTTTGGAAAAAACCTTGGAATTGGATACAAAACAAACACACTGTCCCACACAAACTGCAAATGATCTTGATTGACCAATGGAGACACAAAATGGACACATCTTGGGGAGATCAAACATCTTAAAACCATGGAAACGCTATTTTTCAAATCCCTTTGCACGGAACACAGCAACAGGCCGGTGATTATCGTACTTTACAAAGACTGCCGAATAGCATTTTAAGAATAAATTCACCTCCTTGTAACACATGGTACTAAACTAAAATTTTGCCGGTTTGTTTTGAAACCATCTGCCGAGAACCAACTCTCAAATCGGTATAAGCGTAAACGGAAAGATTCCTGTTTATTTGATACGCAAAATATCCAAGCAGAATCAAGATCAAACGAAATAGCAATTTCTGTTATTATAAACAGACTAAAAATGTAAATATTATCAATCTCAGCGACGCAAAAAGATTAGGAATATTTTTCGGTGCTTAAAGTATACGAGGTAAAACGAAAATGCTACAATAGAAGTAATAATGTTAAAAAATACCCTATTGGGGACTTTATCCCAGCCAGGGACTTGACAAGTTTTTTGTTTTATGGACATAAAGGTTTTGGTTATCGATGTCCATAAAACTCAAAAAACTTGTCAGATACCTGGCCGGATCAAAGTAAAGGGAATACTTTATGTCTCTGAAGTATAACTATTGGGTGTATATTCTCTAACAAGAGACATAATATGTAACAGCCATTTTAGAGGAACATGTGGTAATTTTTTTCCATTCAAAGATCGTTAATAAATATATGAGGTCACTACTGTCGATATTAATTACCAGCTTCTAATCTCGATCTTAATCAAATTGAACATTTATAGACAACTAAAAAAACGACTATTCAACTAAGTATGGTGAGCTTACTTCAGAGCTTTATAAAACAAAATCAATTTGGCTCCTTACAATATGTCCTTGTTTAAAACGATTTAATTTTTAATAACAAGAATAATAATTCGAGTAATATATAATATTTTTTTACTATTCAGACAACGCATCTCTCAATTTATCTCCCTCACGTCCAAACCATACAATCGGAAATACAAGAAAAAACATCCGAATGTCTAGTCATTTTGCTTTAACCATACCATTTAATAATTTATGTGACTTTCCATAAAGGGTCAGCAGACTTTCCGCCCCTTCAAATTTTATAAGAGAGAAAACACTTTGGCTATCAGGCATGGGAATATTTAAAAGGCCATTTGATGCGGGTTTTACAGCTACCTTTCCGGTGGAAGAAGATCGCTGTGCCCCTTTACGATTTACACAAAGAAAAATCATTTATTTATTTAGTTCTTCAAATATTTCCCTGAAGAAAAATTGTTGAATTTATAATGGTAAGGATTTAAGCTTTGTACCTTTGCTTAATACTTTACACTACTGTTATATTTATTGCTTTTTTATAGTATATATACATTCGGTTTAGAATGTCTTTCAATGTTGTCCGATGCTCAATTTTCATTCACGTCGATTATTCCATTGGCTTGCTCTATTCTTTAAAGTTCGTTCATTTTCTTACTCCTTGTATGCATGTTTTCTTTGATCTCCCTCTTTTTTGTCTGCCTCTAGGTGTCCAAACGAGTACTTGATTCAGGTATATTGTGGTCCATTCGCTGTACATGGCCATACATAAGCTATTTTTGTTGTATGTCATCTATTATTGTACCTTCTATCCCCATGAATTTCGGGAGATATTGTTGTCCATTCGCTGTACATGCCCATACATGAGCTATCTTAATTTGTTGTATGTCATTCATTATTGTACCTTCTATACCCATGCGTTCTCTGATTTTTTTCACTGCCTATTTCATCCCTTCTCGAAATTCTTAGCGTTTGCCTTATTATATCTATTTCCGTGGATTCTACCTTTCTTCGATGTCTCACAGTTAAGCGCCATTTTTAACATCCGTATAATAGCATACTTTTACAATGAGTTTCATAGATATTAAACTTTGTCTTTTGTTCCAGAGAATTTCGTTAAAGCATCCTATAGCTTTTCTGGCTTGTATTATTAAGGTCCTAATTTCTTGGTCATCTCTTCCCTTACGATTGAATATGGAAAATTTGTATTCATCAACAGTCCCTATTTCCTTGATGCTATCAGTACAAGATTTGCTGTGTTTGTTTCAATGCTTGGATATCTGGTTTTTTTTGGTATTAAGCACTAGTCCTCATTTCTTATATTCTTCAACCAACTTTATCATGTATTCCATATCTACCGCAGCGTTTGCTATGGTAGCCCAATTATCTGAAAATTGTAGTTTATTACATTATATCAATTATTATTATATTATTTAATTATATCCCCATACCATGGCACGTTCTTTTTCAAATGTGTAATGCTTTTGCTATATATGTTTTAATTTAAATGGTGTTGGAGAAATGTAGCAACTTTAAAGTAGCCCTTTCGTCACAGCAAATCCAGGTCATAATTATTGACCTATTTTATTTCAAGATGTCGACCCATTATATAAGTTTTGTAGTGCTGTGATTTATGTGCCTCGAAGTACTTCCTAAAGTTCTTGTTATTAGAACTGTTTCGTAGGCATTTTGCAGATCAATAAAAGTTATGTGTACTTCTTAATTTTTTGCTGTTTTCTTTTTTTTTTGTCCGCTTTAAGCAAAACACACCTGCCAGCCCTGAGTTTACTCTATTTTTCCTTCTGGTAATTGCAGTATTCTCCTTCTATAAGATCTATTAATATTCTTCCATACAAACGATATTGACAAAAAGCTGTTAATTATTGTTTAAGAGCGTCGCACAGGACCGGCTTAGATACTAGAGTATACTAACTAATTCTAGAATATTTAGCTATAACCAGGTTGTAAGAAATTTTCTACGAAAAATAGTTCATTTAGTTCAGGCCAAAGAAGCACCATGGTGCAGTTGGAGGAAATTATTCATTGGTACCATAATTATTTGAGAACTATACGACGTTTGCTAAGAGATAATTGCAATATCATATATTCGGCGAATCGTGGGTTAATGTTGGTCAATCTGTTAATTACGAATGGTCCGATACCGCTATACAAAAGAGTCTCGATGCTTTCCTCAAAGATTTAAATACTGATTTAAAAGAACCTACCAAACAAAGTCAACGATATGTTTTATAGCATTCAGCTTTTTTAGGTGGTTTACTTCGTAGCACAAAACGTGTTTTTATGGCAAAAAAAATGATGGAGACTGTCACAAATACATGTATGCCGCATATTTTCAGTCGTGGTTTAAAGAAACGTTGGTACCAAATTTGCCAAATATTGGTCGCAGGAAGGTCATTATAATGGACAATGCATCGTATCCCACCCATAAAGAGAGATTCCCTACCTATTTCGGGAATAAAGCTGCAATCAAGGAATTATCGCGAATTAAATCCTATAGAATTAAAAACCAAGTTAAGCGATGTGTAGCTACCCATAATACCACTTTTAAAAACGAAGAGGTGCTCCAGTTGATCGACGACTGTTTCGCACGCGTAACAAAACAAAATAATTGTCGCAATTATATCACCCATGTCGTTGAGAAAACCAAATCTGAGATGTGGACCGCAAACAACCTGCAAGAAGACATAGACCAATTGAATATATATATATATATATATATATATATATATATATATATATATATATATATATATATATATATATATATATATATGTACACGCATACATCGAGTAACCTCGATTATTCTATAACAAATGAAATGCGATTATCAGTCCAGTTAGAGTACGAGCTTTTCGAATATTGTGCTGTGTGCACATAAATCGATTATTTTTGGATATTTTCCCGTTGTAAAATTTTTTGGTAGCTTATGAAAAGTTGAAACACAAATGTGCGAACCGATTCGCTCTTAGTCAAACCGTTTGGATGTCACAACTGTCCAAAATATGAAAATGACCACTTTTCAAGCGGCAATAACTAAAAAACAATTAAATTTCTATATAGAATATAATTTTTATATAGAAGTGTGATTGTGGGGCAAGTGTGACTATAGTATATAAATTTTTTACAATTTAGGAATGCCAACGGCATCTTGTGGGTAAAAACTTAAGTTCTTGAAACAGAGATCTATGCAAATACCCAGTTTGTAGAAAACAAGTAATGTGATATTTGCCCGTTGGCGTATGTTAGTACGAATTAACTTGTTGATGTTAGTGTGCAGAGTTTGTTTACAAATTTTGTGAGAAGCGAGTATTAGGTGGTAAGTAAATATTTTATGGTATTCAGGATTGTTTAGCAACTATATTACGTTGTATGTATTAAAAAAATTATCAATTTTGATTTTTAACTGAATTATGACTTAGGTCACACTTACCTCGTTTATATTGCCTACTGGGGTAAATGTGATCACGTCTACTGGGCAACTGTGAACTTGCAAAACTATCTTTTAATTTTTAAATCTAGATTGAACATGGTAAGAAACTATAAACGGAAGTCGCATCGAGCAACCAAATATACCCAAGATGATTTAGATCACGCAGTGTCAAAGATAAAGAGAGGGGTTTGTCCGATATATTGGGCATATAAATTGTATAATTTGCCCAAGTACTAAAAACTATGGAGCAGTGTAGATTTGGAATATCTAGATTAGAACTACTAGAGATTGTTCGCGAATTTGTTACCAAAAATAACATAAAAACTCCATTTAAGGATAACACTCCTGGGGATGAGTGGTTCGGGAGTTTTCAAAGACGTCACCAACTTAGCATAAAAAAACCCCAAGCTGTGGAGTACTCAAGAAAAAAAATGACAGATCCTTTCATCATCCAAGAATATTTTGATATTCTCAAAAAAACTTTAGTTCAGCTAAAATTAGAGGACAAGCCGCAACTCGTGTGGAATATGAACGAAACATCCATTTCTCACGACCCCAAAAAATCCAAAGTCATGGAAGCTAAAGGTAAACCAAGTTCCAAAACTACTTCCGGTCCAGGAAGAGAAAACTCCACGGTTCTTTTAGCAGTGTCTGCATCAGGGACGTAGAACATAAAAGAAATAAAAAAACAAACAAAAGAAGAAGAACGCAGACTGAAAAAAGAAGCAAAAATTCAAAAACCGAAGAGGATTAAGAAACGAGAAGAAACTTTTAGTAGCTCAGAATCGGAAGAAGATTTGGTAGAATATGTTGACTGTGAAGATTATTTAGATCCTGAAATATTTGATGTAAACGAGCAAATAATTGAGAAAAGTGCCAACAGTTGGAGAGTTGGGAAAGACCCAAATCGCTCTGGGTATTTGGGTTGTTGTAGAGTACACATCTAAAAAACATATTAAACGTTTTATTGGAAGAATTGATAACAAGATTGAAAATGAATGGAAATTTTGCTTTTTAAGATATAAAAAGAGTAGTAACACCTTTTTTGGCCTGATATAGAAGACACGGATATGATAGTTGTTTAGTTTATAGTTGTTTAGTTGATAGTTTATTTTTTATGTTAATTTTGTCGGGTTGAACCTTTAAATCTTAAAAAGTTTGTAACTTGCTTAAAAATAAAAAAATAAAATTTTTCAAACACTAAAAAATTCATTTTTTCTTGCACTTTTAAATTATTTACACTTGTCCCAAAAATAACACACGCTGTTGTAAGCTAAATCCCATTGTCACACTTACCCCAAATTGACGGGAAAGTGTGAACCATGGATACTTAAAAAAAAATTAACATAATTTCCACATCTGATGTTACGAACGTGCCTAAATTTAAGTATATGTAGTAAAGTCCGTCAGCATTCTAGGAAAAAAATATTATGACTTAAAACATCTCAAATATCAAATAAACATATCAAAAAATCATACAAAATATGTCATAAAAATCATCTAACTGAAAACTAGTTCACACTTCGACGGGTTCACCTTAATCAAAATTTTTTCATAATTGATCGATGCAGTTCCTGGAGATCCCACCCTATATAGCTATCAAAAAATAGATTTTCAAATATATTTGTTAGTTTAAGTAAACAATTTTAAAATAAAGTTGTCGCTAAAATACTTTTTAATAAAAATCTTCTTATTAAAATTCATGCCTCTTATTTGACTAGTTAAAAACAATTATTTGTAAATATATGTATTTTATAATAGATATCTAATGTCTCTCTGTTTTATTCTAATTAGCATTATAAATTAAAATTAAAAAAGTAAGGTTATGTACGTGACCACTACTTCAACCTGTTATTTTTTTATAGTGCTGCCAAGCACATGGCGTGATTTTCTGCAAATCCGCATTCCTATCTTAACCGTGCTACACCTCAATGTGAATTTCACTGGGCTTTAGGGCTTTTTTTGTGTGTTGAGGAGATGTATTTCAATTTCGATTGGTTGGAAATGGGATATCCATTTATACACATATTAACAATGCTTGTTATCAAACGAAATAGTATTTCGGTGCCACATTTGAGAAGTTCGGCATAATAATATATTGTTTCAGGATCTCTTTCAGGCTTTTTTATAGTAGAGAACTTAAAATATCGTCATTATAATTGTTTATATTTGTCCTCAGCTTTTTGCTTGTTCGCTTTTCAGATCACCGAATTAAATTTTTTATTATCGCCTATAGCCGCAGCATAGAAAATAATATTTTATTGTGGGTTTTTAAACATGTGTTAAAAAATAAAACATGACCCCTTGTGATGTTGGGTTTGTTTCTTCCAATTCACATTTATTACAGAGATAGTTATTCACCCAATATCGGACAGAAGAAGAGAACACACACATTTTCGATTTGCTTTCAACCAACTTACTAATACGATTTCTGTTTACCATAATAATGAATTAATACCTGAACTGCATGTCTGTACTGATCCATACATTTATATCATCACTTGAGGTTTATCTAGTTTTGTTTAGATTTACGAAGCGCGTTGTTTGAGACTAAAAACATTTATTTACAACGATTTGGCTTTGCATGCTTTAATTATTCATGAACCTATTTACTGACCCAAAGCGTTGTTTTTCTATCCTATATTATAAACTTACGAAAAAATTGCGCGAGCAAGTTCGACTCCAAAACAGTTTTTACCACATAGCTAATCACAGTAGGTACTTTGATAGTATTAATCAATTATGCTTTACCTCCTGTATGATAAATTCATCAGAAATGTATATAAAAGTCGAATAAACAGCAAAATCTGTACATATCTAAAATTAATCAAGGATATAGAATATAAGAAATATGTTAAACAAAATTACATCTGAAACTTTCGATGAATCCTCCTCCTCTAAAAGGCGCCTTCTCGATTGAGATTGGAACAAAATTACATCTGAAACTTTCGACGAATTCTCCTCTTCCAAAAGCTGCCTTCTTGATAAGATTGGCGATCAATACGGTAAATTTCTGTTTTTTTCCGGATAAATTAGTTGGTTTCTGTTGTATGCTGTGATTCCGAGGCAAGTAAGCCAGGCTAAGCACTTTGCTTAGTTTGATGATGATACTTTTTTGTCCTCATACCACTGATGCATATTTGTTGGTTTTAGCACCATGTAACATGTAATAAATCCATGAGCGAAGTTACCGCTCTCTTGATTATTCGTTCTAGTTGCTGATCCCAAGTAAGTCTCGAATCTAATATTACCCCAAGATACTTTACTTCGCTCACCAGATTTAGATGTGTACTACTTAGGCTTAGAGGAACCCTTACCCCTTTAAATTTCTCCTTCTGGTAAATTTCATGATTTTAAAATAATTCTGCCGGCTTTTAAGCCATTAAGCTCTACATTTGAAGTCCATTCTGAAACTATAGACAGAGCCTGTTGCATTATATCTTTGACTGTGCCTGAAATTTGCCGTGGGCCAAGACCAGGGCATCCGCATAGCTCAGGACATAATACCTGTCGTTGCTGAGTCTAGCTATCAGATGATCCATCACCAGATTCCATAAGACAGGAGATAAAACTCTCCTCTGGGGAGAGCATTTTACTACTTGTGCTGACACTGTATCCCCAAGTCAAGTTGCGTTGTTATCACAAGGCTCCTCATCACGCAGTATATCTATGTGCAGCTTGTTTTATTTATTTCTTTTAGACGAATAGCTCTTGTGATTGATTCGTAGGACGTGTTATCGAATGTTCACTTTATATCTATAAATGCACTTAACATCACCTTTTGGTTTCCCAGAACGTACTCCACCCTCTGTACGAGTTGGTGCAGTACCGTTTCCGTAGAGAGGCCTGCTCGATGCGCAGACTATCCCAGATGCATTGGACGTTTAACCAATACAACATCTCTATCTTTTATGTCTATTAAGCAGTTTTCCCAGAATCTTGAGACTTATAGGCCTTAAAGACAGCTTTTTCTGTCCAGTTTTGTCAGGTGTAGGTTTAAAAGCCATTTTTATTGGCCTTAATGCTTTTGTTATATACCGCTGCCTCAAGTTAGCCTTTAGTATCAAACATAATGTTTTCTGCAGTAAAATATTTCCCTTCTCTAGAAGTCTAGTATACATCCCGTTCAATCCTAGTGATTTATATGGTTCAAATAAGTTTATTTCTCATTTGAGTTTGTTCTGATTCACCACTTTTACCAGACGCCAGTTTTCCTATAACGACAAACCATGGTATCCAGTCCAGTCTACTGCCATGTGTCTAGTGTTATCAGTTTTGTTTCAGATTCAGGAAAGTGTATCTGAAAAGTTCTTTTATGGTCTGTTCACCATTTTAGTTAGACGAGTATATTCGCCTAACTCCTTTTGGACCGAGGGAATGCTTACCTGAGTATCTTTTGAGAGAACTTTATGGAGCCTTGACATTTCAGCAGTATATCCTATTTTCTTGCAATTTCTTCTTCATGATTCTTTTTTTTTCCTTCTCAGTTTCTTATTATGTATATTCAGTCAGAGACTCGCGATAATCGCCCCACTCACCCGATCTTTTGGTGAAATTATATTTTTGCCTGACTTTTGTCGTTTGATATGCAAGGTTGTGATTCTACCAGGGTACTTTCCTATTGAAATTATACTTTATTCTTCGAATACTGACAAGATCAAATTGTCCGGCGGCCATGTGTAGATCCAATGTATGCCTTGTCGTCCCTTTACCTCTTCCTAAGAAATATTTTAGGTCTTTCCAGTTTGTTTTACGAATGTTACGATAAGTTTCCTTGAGAGGTTCATTACTTGGTATTAAAAAACAGATGTGTCTGGTTTGAACAAGACACAATATCTGACACATGCTATTTTTCAACAATTCTAGCCATGTTAGTCGTGGCCACTGTTAAATCAATTGCCTCCTATCATTGTAAACTTACGAAAGGTGGTTTGGTATATCTAAATCATCATCATCATCATCATAAGTGGCTCGACAATCCGTTGTGGATCTTGGCCTGCTCACAAAGAAGTCGCCACTCCTGTCGATTCCTGGCAACTTCCCTCCATCTTCTAACCCCTAGAATCTGTAGGTCTTCTTCCACATCATCAATCCATCTCATTCGTGGTCGTCCTCTGCTTCTTGTGCCCTCTGGTTGTATATCTAAATCATGTTCTATAATAAACTTTAGTAATAACTCACTCCTTTTATTGGTGTTTGTACTGCCTCAGGTAAAATCTCACGCTTTAAGGATTTTCAACCGTCAATCAGGAATGTAATAACTTTATCATTTCTGGAAGAGATTAAGTATCTGGAAAACAAGTGAACTGCACATCTAACAAATGTCTTCTCTAAAGCAATAAGGACCTTATAGACTTTATAGACTTTCTGACAAAATATTGGGTCTGAAACCTAAACTGGTCATATATAACAGTCATAATATCTTTTTGTGCTAAGACGGTTTGGTTTACGAATGTAATTTGATCACACCTAACTGCAGCTTGTAAGGTTATTCTTTGCTAATTAGTAGACCTTTTCCATCTATATAGATGGAAAAAGAATCGCTCCAAAAAAATATGTTTAGGCTAATACAGGCTCATTACATAAAACTCTCGCTGAACTTCTAAAGATTTTAAAGAATCTCGTAGACATTATGGCAGCAAAACAAAATTTCGAAATAAAACTAAATATCCTTATAAACGAGTTTAAGTTAATACAAAACGAAATTGCTTAAATCGCAAGAGGTGTCCTCACTTATTATACTAATGTATGAAAAACATATGAAAAAGTGGGAATAGTGTTAATTGTTTCTAACACTAGACTATCAGTAGCCCTTGGATATACCCCTACACTATTTCTAGTAGAATTACTAGCAATATATTTTATGCTCTTTGAAAATCGAAAAATCTGAAAATCTTGAAAACAATTTCAAAACCAATTGACGAACTCCTTCCAGAGAACTAAGGGGCTACAGTCTCAGGCCGTTAGTGTATCAGAGAGAAGCAAAACTCGTAGATTGTTCTGATTCCTGGACATTCCTAACCTGTCAAAAAAGATCCTGAATACTAATCAATCTCCTAATTCATACAAAACATAAAAAAGTATTTTCCAGAATGTTATACCTCTATTTATATGCTCTATATTACTCAAATGATATGTATGTTATCTGACGTAATACCTATTTCGATTTATGTGTATATAAACCGTAATAGTTCAAAAGCATAAATAATAATATTCTTCCACTTTATTCTAGAAATACCACTACAAGATTTGGAGTTCCGAAGCAATTGCTTTTTTCTGTGTGTAGTATCTTTTCTCTAGATATTATTTTACAATTCTCTTTTAGATCACCCATTTCTCCCTTTAGTCTTGTTATATATTCAGTTATGACTACAGTTGTACTTGAAATAAATGTTTTTTACAGTAAAAAACAAGAGTATACATATATTCCATTTGAAATATTGATTCACATCAAAATAAATATGAAAAATATTTTTAAAAAATTTAGAGAACGTAGTAAGGGTTGTGATCACGAAAAAAAGTTTTCTTTGCGTGTTTCTCCCCTCTGATAATCATAAAAATAAATTGATCATTGTAATTAAGTCAGTCAGTCTTAATAAACTTGTAAACTATAAACTGTAAACTTACGATTTGTGCTTTAAACCAGTACAAACTGGAATCTTCTCAGACTTTTGGAAAGAAAGCGTCTAGTCAATTTTTTAGTCAGGTTATACATTTTCTATTACTAATTATTACCTCATGAGTATTCTCAGTTTAATTCTTAAGGTTTTTAAGCGTTTTCTGCTTGACTACTTATCTCCACTGCTTGAGCCTTTCTAATTGACCAACAATTTGGCTTTAGATTCGAAGGTCTACTCAATATACTAATACATGGAAACCTTCTGTCAAATTCACTGTAGAAGAGATGACAGAATAATATTATCTACACTGACCTCTCCATACCGTTCGGCAGAGTATCTCATGATATGCTTCTTGGTTTATTATATGATATATAGATATGGCGTAGACAGATTGATAAAATAGGCAGTTTTCTATCCTGTCCCATTAATTTGGGACAGGATAGAAAATTGCCTATTGCCTCAGGTGTGCCTCAAGGGTCTGGGCTAATTCTCTTAAACATATTTATTAATAATATATATATATATATATATATATATATATATATATATATATTGTTGTGATTTGCTCAAACTGTATGTTTATATTATTTATTTATTTAACAAATTAATATGATATCTCAGGGCTCTTTTACTTATTAAAAACAAAACGTGGCTTCAAAATATTTTTTGCTAGTTGCCTTTGAGGAAAAAAGGATAGACAATAGGAAAATAAAATTACAGCACAATTATGACTTACAAAGAAAATGTTATATTAAAGAAAAATCAATCAAATATTAAAAGTAAAAATTTTGAATAAACATAAATATACCATATACAATGATTAGAATAAAAATCTCAAACATCCATCAAATCATACATCCACAATTATCAATACAAATTAATTAAGCTTAGATGCAAATCTAAAATTTCTTAATTTTAGTGACTCCCGATAAATTATCAAGTATTATAATTCTCAATAAAACCAACAAAAAACGAATAACTCTAATTTAAATAGGTGGTCGTGATTGAAAGTCTCTGTTTCTAAAAATGACGAAACTAACCTTTTGTTCCCAAAATTGATGACTTCACCTCTCTCTCCTTTGATTGTGCCTTGTCCACCTGGCTCGTACCTTTCAGTTGCTCCAGAATACTCCTGCTAAACTCCTCTGCTCCAAATTTTTACTACACGAATAAACTCCTCCTCTCCAGACACAAGGATATCTCAACTAATCGACTTGGTCCAGTATAACACTATACATCTTTTATTACTTACAGCATGTCAGTTATTTCTTCTGTCTGCTACCACAGTTGGAACTCTTTCCACCAAACACAAATACAACTTTTCACAATCTAGACTTTTTTAAAAAACTTGGCTAATTATCAAACGTCGTCTCCACAAAAATAAAAACTATAGTATACTCGCCCGATATTCAATTCACAATGCCTTCCTCTCTCTTGCAAAACTCTATCCAAAATCCTACATCTCCCTCCTCTTTTTCCTTGAACCAATCAGAACGTATCTCCATCCAAACAAATTTTACTTTCTTCAAAGAAAAAAAGCTAACTTTCTCCTATCCAATAATCCGTCGGTCATCTAATAAACATTTTCAATTTCTAGAGAAAAAAGGATAATTACCTCTCACAAATTATTTACAAATCTACCCTATTGTATAATTCTTGGTAATCCATACAATAGAAAGTTTAAGGTAGAACTGTTTACAAAAATGTCTATTTAAAACTAAACCGTTAGAAAAACCAATACAGATAAAAAACTGGTTTTTAACAAAAGGCATGGATCTAAACCCAAACAAATATAAAGCTATGACCTTCTTTAACTCCAAATATCGATTTAAGTCCTCTTAAAAACATTTTCCTATTCAAAGATTTGTATGCCAATTTATCTGTTCAAATTTTAAAAGAACAACTAAAGATTTCACTAATTTAGCTAATTGATCAGTTTTAAAACGCTTTCTTTACCGAGTGTTTGCCGGTATAAGAAATCCTCCACTTACTGACCAACAGCTTCACGTGGATGAGTAGGTAAGTTGTAGGACACCCTTTTGTCCTGAGGCTGTGAAATCGGCTCCGAAGGCGCATGAATCAAAAATGTTGTCAACAACATAAGGATGGAAGCACAAGTAGGGTATATCAGATCGGGCAGGTTGCTTATGCTTACGCTCAGGAATAGATTCGCCCCCCGGATCTTTTGCTTCTTTGATGGCTCGTGAACTGTATATTTATTGCTTCTATAAGGTTAAGTGAAGGTAACTACAGGCACTATCGTCTAATTGGCTTACCTTCAATGGTTGCTAAGTATTTTTTGTTTAATAAAACTCACCACACCCCAAATACCATATATTGACACTACGCGGACTACAATACGTTAAAATTTAGTTACTAGTACATGATTTATTTACAACTCTTTTTCTCAACGTTCCGCTGCTAAATGTATGTCTTTCCTTTTAAGGACATCCTTCATGCGTTAATATGTATTACAATGCTAATATCTAAACACTCTTTGGTCTTACAGTAGGCCAAACTTGGACAAACATTATATTATTACAAACAAATATACCACTAAATACGCGAGGCCCTTTACAAATATCTGGGTAATATCTTGATATTAAACATAGGGCAAACACCCCATTAAAGATCCACAGGTATACTCCTTAGTCAGTCAATTATGGCAATGCTCAATAATAAAATAAAATAAATTCCGTAGTAAGTCCTCCAATCAGGTTTTAGGGAAGGACAGCTTTGAGTTTACCAAAAGATAATATATTGAAGTGCAGAAAGAATATCAAGATCTGCACATGAAATGTCAAAACCATATACAAAGCAGGAAAAATTCACGATGCAATACAGGAGATAAAGAGATTGCATATTGAAATCATATTTATGAGATGGCCAGATTCTAGAGAAAGTGGAAGATCACAAGGTATACTACTCGGCAAAAAGTGATTGATGTGAGTGATTACTCCGGGAGTTGGAGTAATTGTTTCACCCAAGGTTGCCAAATGCGGTAATAACTTTAAACCAATACCAGAGAGAGTGATGTTACTATAAGTACAAGCCAACCCTATTATTATAAACATCATCAAAGTCTATGCTACCACTGCAGACAAGAAGGAGGAAGAAGCAATTGAGTTTTTTCAGGAAATTAACAGAATCATACAGAAAATTCCACAATGGGAAGATCTCATCATTATGGGAGATTTTAATTCCAAGCTTAGAGCTGGAGATAAGACACAGTACATCGGAGTCCATGGATTTGGAGTCAGAAACGAGAGAAAAGACTTTCTGGAAAATTTTACAAAAGACTCAGAACTAATTCTCACCAATACATTCTTCCAATTACCACCTCGAAAGCTATACACGTGGAAATTACCTTAAGAGAGAACCGAGAGAATCAATATAAATCAAATAGATTACATTTTAGTAAATAAAAGATTTCGAAACAGCTTTACATATGTCAAAACTTTTCTTGGAGCAGACCTAAGGATGGACCATGTTCGACTGGTGGTAGTATTCTGATTCAAACCAAAAATAGTGCAGAAAAGGAAATCACAATCCTACCAGTTATGAATGCTAAAAGAACTTAATATGAAAATGAGGGCCCAAGCCGTGTTATATGGGCAAGTGCTGCAATTAGAGACGAATCGAACAAAGAACAAACGATCAAATAGATTACCTAAATAGTTAAAAATGTAAAGGACAAACACTCAAAGGCAGATAAACTAGAAATTAAAGAAGAAAAATCATGGATGGCAGATGGGATCCTGAAACTAATAGACCAAAGAAAAAGGCCAAAAATGGCCCAGACAGATATAAAACGATAAATATTACAATAAGAAATTAAATCAGAAAAGCGAAAAAATAAGAAGCGATGGAAAGATGTATATGATCTATAGTCGCGAAGAGTACCGCAAAATAACCCTTATGAGTCATCTCCTAAAATTGTTCCTAAAGATAATCCATAAAAGAATTTACAAGCTGTGTGAAAGTGAAGTTTTCCCCAACCAGTTCGGGTTTATAAATGCTGTTGTTACGAGAGATGGTTTGTTCTTAATAGAATTCTTATTTCAAAGATGGAGAGATGTCAATTTCGACGTATACGCATGTCTGGTTGATTACGAGAAAGCATTTGATCAAGTACAGCACGCCAAGATAACTCAAATACTAAAAGAAGCAGGAATTAACAACCAAGATCTGAAAATAATTAGAAACTTTTACTGGAATTAGACTGCAAATCTCAGAATTGACGGCGAACATACAAGCGAACACATAATTAGCAAAAAAAGATAGCAGAAGGCCAACTCTACATCAACCAAACCTCAATAGAAAGAATGCGCACTATTACTCCCTCGGCACTATAATAAATGAAGAATGGACCAACATCCAAAAGATAAGAGCGCGCATCATAAAAGTTAGATCCACCTTCAACTGGATGAGAGCCTTCTTCAAAAGCGCAACCTCTCCTACTTATAAAAGTACTAATGCTGTGATGTTACGTCTTCTCTGTGCTTTTTTATGGTGTTGAATCGTAAACTTTGAACGAATATATGTGCAGAATGAAGATTGGAAGCATTTGAGATGTTGCTATATCGGACAATACTTGAGGTCCCGTGGACTAACTGAATCACAAATGAGATGCTCCTCATCCTTCATTCAATATGTCACCAATTACTCTACGGCATAAGAGATCTTTTAAACTTTAGTTATATTTCACATTATTGTGAAACTACTACCACATAAAATTGGAATTTATGTTTCTTTTAGAGTAACCAGGTCTGCTGATAGCTTTCACTTTCCGATTCACCATACTAATTACACTTTTGTTTCTAGATCAGCTAAACTGGCAATTAACACCATGAGATTGATTCTTTCGCTTCGTATAAAACGTTTCTGAGTCAAGTCTTACGCTCTAATAACCTTTTTATTTAACGTTAAAATGTCATTAGATAATAGTTTTAAAACCTTATTATATTTCATACCTTGTAAAATATTTAACATTTTTCAACCGTAAATCTGAGATTTGCTGAGAGTTTTAAAAAATCTTTAAGAAAATATATATCCTAACAACCTTGTGGAGTTTTCGGTCCTACAAACAATGAAAACTTGACCTTCGGTCATTCACGAACCACCACTGATCCTTATTTTTTCGTCTCGTGGGGATTTGATATGAGTAATTTACTTTCAGTTGATGTTTGATGCCGGTCGACGATCATTAACTACATCCCTAAAAACGTTTAATTTTTCATCCGAGCAAAAAGAGAATAAATTGATTCTTTATTTGCCAAAATTCTGTTCGGCTCATTTGTCGATTCTGCCGTAGTCATTATTTCTTTGTTTCGGGGGTTTTAACTCAACCAGCGAATTTTTGTTAGATGTAAATGCGTTTTTTGATGTATACGAACAAAAAACTGGAGAATACAATGAAACGATTTACGTTTTTCGAATAAAAAAATGTAATTTTTTGATAGCATTCTGCTGGAAAAAAAGTGATAATATAAGCTCTTGTATAGAAATTAATAGTCCAGTTACTGTGGCATTTTCCCTTTAAATTTTTTATAACTGCACCGATTTATCTAAAATTTTTACAGTGGGTAGTAAATTACTCAAAAAACATAAGTTATATGGTGTCGATGTGTGCTTCTACCCCTGGGGTGGTTGGCACCCCATCTAGGAGGTTGAACTTTTTACACTCAAAATAACCCCGGGAATTGATATAGAATCAAATTATAAACAAAAAATGTCATATAAATTTTTTTCGCTAAATTAATACTTTTTGAGTTATACACACTTGAAAAAGTAAACTTTTCGCAAAAAAGAACATGTTTTCTAATGATTTTGTACGAATAACTCAAAAACAAAGCGTTTTATTGCAAAATCTATAATGAGCAAAAAAAAAGCTTATAAAAAAATAAAGAGAACGTTTTTTTATTAAGTTTTATAAGTACAATACTAAGCGATTTATAATTGTTTGAAGATGACTTTTTGTTTTTGGGATACTATACTCGATGCATTTAACATCAAATATCGGAAAATGGACATCTTTTTTGATAAAAACTCATACAACACTTTTTAAAGAGCTAGAAAAAACCTTCAAAATAAGCTATGTTAAAAACTATTTCGATTAAAACAAAGCGAAATACGAAGGAAAGAATTTGAATTACTCGTTTTTTAAAAAAAAACGAGCAGTATAAGTAACACTATTTCGATCAGAATTGAAATTAAACGTATATCTTCTACAATTCATTTTACTTTAGTGTTATTTATAAGTTTTAAAAGTTTAGCCTGTTTAAAATGCGTATTTTTTGAAAAAATCATGTTTAAATTAAAAAATCTTTTTTTTAATTATCTAAAAATTTACATTTTTTCAAAATAAATCTAAAACTATAAGAGACACGTGAAAAATAGTTTTATACCAAAATGTAGTTTTTTTCTTAACAAAAATTTTTTTATTTTTGTTGTAGCTCGAAAAATAATAGAGATATAGCCAATTGAAGTTTGAGATACAGCGGCTGACACACCTGTAATCAGCACTTTGGCCCTTTACTATTTAAAAAGAAAGAATTTTAACATATTTTAATCTACTTAGTCTTGTAGCTTTTGAAATTACCTTCAAAATATTTTTTAATGGACACTGTAGCTTAAAAATTAACGGAGTTATTCTAAAAAAATTTTGGAGCATGTTATTTATATTTTGGAGCATCAACTTAGTTTCTGTATATATAAATGCTTTATTCAAGTATATTCGAAAAACTGGTAACAGACACACTAACACTCACACAAATATGTATATAATACATACATACATACATATATATGTTATGTATATAATATAGGCACCTCTAAACTGAACATTTGCTTCAGCTTCAGAGAACTAACGAACACAGAGAACCGACACTCCTTTGTGTGGTTGCGTGGGCAAGCCGCCAATGAGTGCCAATGACAGGAGTACTTCAGATCTCGAAGACATTTTAGAAGCTGGGAGATACTGTACAATTTTGCTGTATGGCCTTGCCAAAGACACCCACATGAACAAAATGAATAAGGTCGAAGATTATTCATCATTACTTGAACAAATGCGATACGAATCGTTTATTAAAGCCACAACTAAAAATAGTGCAGTTAAATTATCATCTCTTGTACCAACTGTAAGTGCCCTGAATGAGCATATCAAAAGAGTTTATTTACAAACTCAGATATGGCTTGGAAACAAAGAGATTAATATAACGGATTGGGGATGGTTCAAGAGTGATGATATTTTACAACCAATAAAAATGACAAGTTCACCTGCACCAGAAGAACTATTGAAACTGATTTTTTGCAATTGCAAAAAGGGTTGCGGCTCAGCGTGTGGCTGTCGTACACTAGGTCTATTTTGCAATGCTACGTGTGGAACATGCTCTGGCAACAATTGTCAAAACTGTCCTGCAATAGACGAAGAGGTGGAGTTAGAACACGACGAGAATGACGCTTCAGACAATGAATAATTTGATATATTGTAAATAATTTTTATTTTTGTAAATATATTTTGTATACTTTCTAATGTAAAGTATTTTCATGCATAATTTTTTACAATAAAAACAGCATGAGTATACTTAATTTTTTTATTTAGACATTTACCAAAGGGGAATTTGTTTCGTGAGCATAGAGGTGGTTTTTAAGGGTTGAAAATAAGCAACCAATCAAAAAATATTTTATTGATAAGAAAGGAATTTTTGAATATAAATGTACATTAAAAACTTTTGAAGTTGTTTAAAAAGATTTTTTTATATATTTTGACATAGGGGGTAGTTTTTAAGGGTTGAAGTGTTGCAATCAACCAAAATTATTTTATATAAGCAGAGAATTACATTGTAGATGATATAAATGCACTACAAAAGCGTTTGAACCTGTTAAACGATTTTTTACAATTATTTTTATTAAAAGGGGTGGTTTTTAAGATTATTTAAGGGTTGAGAATGTACACAATATCCATTAATATAATTGACAATATTTCAATTACCTAATTTAACACGATTTAAATCCATAAAATGCTTTAATATAAATTTTTTTCATTATTTTCAATAAGAGGTGATTTCACCCCTTAAAAATAAAAAGCTCACCTATCGCATATATAACTTTTGAAGAGGGAGGTAAGATAAGCCTAATTCCAAATTATTAGCAAAATCGATTCAGTTATAAAAAATTTAGAGGTATTGACCTCTTTTCCTCCACAGTGACTGGAGTATAAACGATTTGGTTTTGGTAAAGTAATTAATGGACCCTATCAGAAATCAATTAACTAGAAAACTAATATAATGATTTACTTTAAATATTATATTTATATAGGATTAAGCCACAATTATTGGTTGTAATGAACATCACATTTTTAGTTTTGTTTAGTTAACCAAAATTATAAAAATTTTAGTTATATATTTTTCAAAATTTGCGTAATAATCTTTTTTGAAAATGATTTCCTGAGTGGAAATCCAAACTACAAACATTTTTTATTAAAACTATAATTTTCATTACAGCCACTAATTGTGGCTTAATCCCATAATTACACATGCCACAAAAAGCAGATTCAGGAACTTGATAAATTACGTAACACAAAAATAGAGTTTTAGAATCTAAGAAACTGCTGGACAAAATTAACGTCAACGCTTCCGTCAATTAAATAATTATATTCTTCTTGAGTGCCTATCCCTTTCGGATGTTAGGCATCATGGCAATATATATTTTGTACACTTACTTACTTACTTACTCCGTGGCGTTACAACCCTTCGTGGGTTTTAGCCGACTCGTCAACATGCCTCCACTGTTTTCTGTCTTGAGCAACCTCCATCCAATTCACCATGCCCATAGTGCTTAGGTCTCCTGCTATATTATCTCGCCACCGGAGACGAGGGCGTCCGCGTAGTGTCCTTCCAGTTGGGACCCCCTCCCACACCAGTCTTACTGTTCGTTCGTCAGAATGTCTTCTGAGATGTCCTGTCCATTGGAGTCTTCTGGACTTTATTTCTTTTATGATGTTGGCGTCTGGGTAAAGTTCTTCGAGCTCTTCGTTAGTTCTTATCCTATATTGTCCTGATGCAGGGCCAAAGATCTTCCTTAGGATTTTTCTTTCCCAAACACATAGTCTCTCTTCGTTTGCTTTTGGTATCGTCCACGTTTCGCTACCATACATCACAACAGGTCGTATGATTGTTTTATAGACCTGTATCTTCGTACGTCTTGTTAGTTGTTTCGATTTTATAAGGTTTTGGAGGGCAAAAAGACATCTGTTGCCGGCCTGGATCCTGTTGTTTATTTCTTGTGATCCGTTATTTTCTTCAGTTATTGTTGTTCTAAGATACTTGAATTCTCTAACGCGCTCAAAGTTAAAGTCATCGATGGTGATGTTCTGACCGATTCTGTCTCTGCTTTGGTTATTGCGGCTCATATACATATATTTCGTCTTGTTTTGGACGTCGATGTCGATTTGGAGCCCCATCTTCTCTGCTTCCTTCTCGAACCTTACGAAAGTCTCCTTCATCCTTAATCGTGTGTTTCCTATTAGATCGATATCGTCTGCAAATGCAAGTAGTAAGTTTGGTCCTTCTCGATGAAATACTGTATTCGGTTTTTCGATTCTTGCACTTCTGATTATGTGTTCCAGAGCTAAGTTGAAAAGTTGTGGTGAAAGTGCATCCCCCTGTTTTAGTCCATTGTTTATTTCAAATATCTCCGAGTATTGTTGTCCAACCTGACTAGTTTTTTTGGAAACCCAAGTTTCTGCATCGCTGTCCACAGTCTGGCCGTGCATACTCTATCAAATGCTTGTTTAAAATCTATGAACATCTGATGAAGCTCACGATTAAACTCCCAGCATTTTTCCATTATCTGTTTTATTGTGAATATCTGGTCAATGGTAGAGCGGCCCGGTCTAAATCCGCATTGATAATCTCCAACGATTTCTTCTGTGTATGTTTTAGTTCTTTCTAGCAGGATGTTTGCAAGGATTTTGTAGGTGGTGTTTAGGAGTGTTATTCCCCGGTAGTTATTACATTGCTTTTTGTTTCCTTTTTTGTGTATTGGTACAATAACTCCTTCTTTTCATTTATCTGGCATTGTTTCTTCTCACCAAATGTCTTGAATTAGCTTGTATATAGAACTGTACAACGCTTATCCTCCATGTTTTAAGCACTCTGCGGGTATACCATCGCTACCTGGTGTCCTATTATTTTTAAGTTTTTTAATTGCCTGTATTACTTCTTTGTATGTCGGGTATTGGTCTTCTATTTCAGCTTTATGTACCTCTATGTTTGATATATTTCTTCGAGATTGGTCGTTCAATAGTTGACAGAAGTGTTCCTTCCAGGTTTTTAGGATTTCCTTGTCATCAGTGATAAGCTGCCCGCTGTCGTTTTGAAGGAAGTTTCCTGTTCTTGCTTGGTACCTGGTCTTGATATCTGAAACTCCTTTGAAGAACTGTCTCGCTTGTTTGTTCTTTCTTTTTTCTTCTATATCTCTGATTATTTGTTTCTGATACTCCCTCTTCTTCCTTTTCATTAGTTTTCTTGTCTCTGTTCTTCTTTGTCTATATATTTCATTGTTATTGTGCGAGGGGTTTTGTAGCATGTTCATTCTAGCCATATTTCTTGCTGTTATGGAGTTCAGACATTCATCATCGAATCATTTTTTTATTGTTTTCTTTTTGTATCCCAGTATTTCATCTGATACGCTTGTTAGAGCTAATTTGATATTTTTTCAAGCTGAATCTATGTTGTTATAGTCTTCTGTCTGTGTTATAGTGATTTTTATAGCCTTTTGAAATTTCTGTTCTGTCTCCTTATTACGTAAAACTTCGGTATTCCATAATTGTGTTGGTGTATTCTTGTGTGTTTTTTTGGACGCTATTCTTGTCCTTATCTTCGCTTTTACCAGAAAATGATCCGTGTCTCCATCAGCTCCTCTTAGGCTTTTTACGTCTAGACAGTTACTACCCCTCCTGGCATCTACTAGAACATGATCGATCTGATTTCTTGTGACGCCGTCGTTGAAGACCCATGTTTGTTTGTGTATTTTTTTGTGTTCGAACATTGTCGATTTTATTAGTAGGTTGTGGGACGCTGCAAAGTCTATTAACCTTGTTCCATTATCGTTACTGACATCGTGAAGACTATGGTTACCTATTGTTGGTTTCTACGCTGCTTCCTTTCCAATCTTTGCATTGAAATCCTCTAAGATAATATGCATGTCCTGTTTGGGTAGATTATTTATCAGTTCCTCTAGTTACTCATAAAAGTTATCTTTTACATGCTCTTCTTTTTCCTCTGTCGGTGCATGGGCAGCAACTAGGGAATAGTTATGTAGTTGTCCTTTGAGTCTGATATAACAGAGTCTTTCATTAACGGGTTTGAAAGTTAAGACTGACCCCACAAGACTTTTCCTTACTATAAAACCAGTGCCGAATTGATGTTCCCGTTTGCTTCCGCTGAAAAATATTACTGATTTATTAGTTTTTAGTGTATCTTCTCCAGTCCATCTAATCTCTTGTAAAGCAATTATGTCCATGTTTCTGGATTCAAGTTATTTGACCACCTGAGTTAGGGCTCCAGGCCGATATAGGCTTAGTACGTTCCAGGTTCCTATAGTCATTGTCCTTTGTCGTCGCTTTTGTCGTTTTAAAAGATCCGTCCTTATCCGAGGCATGTCCTTCGTTTTCATAACTATGTTTTTTTACAAGAAGGAATAGTTAGTCCCTTGCTTAACCCTCCTTCTTTCTCATCCTGGACTTGGGACCAGGTAACGGCGGAGTTATGTTTTGCAAACTGCTGCTCTGAAAAGATTTGTGGTTGTTATGTTAAACCACGTACGTAGATTTTTTAGCCAAGAAATCCTTCGCCTTCCTGGTCCTCGTTTTCCCTCTACTTTTTTCTGTACATTAATTACAGCAACCCATTTATTTCGCTGTTCCTCATGATGTGACCAAGTTATTTGATTTTGGCTGTTTTTCTTGTGGTTAACCGCTCTTTTTTTTTGTATTCTTAATAAAACGTCCTGACTAGTAACGTAGTTGCTATAAGATATCTTCTATTCAACGATATAGCCGAATTTCGAAAACCTCAATTTTCTTGCAGGTAGCGTCTGTAAGAGTTCACAACTCCACTCTGTACAACAGTATAAGAAAGATATATATATTATCGTAGCAACCTGGTTTTTAAGGGTATTGATAAATCATGATATTTGAATAGCTTAGCCGTTTTTTTAAATGAATATTTTGCTTTCTTTATCGTACATTTGATTTCTCGGAAAGTAGTCCCAATTTTCATGGACGTTCATACCAAGGTAGGTGTATGTTTTTACTCTTTCTATTTTCTGACCATTTACACTAATTCGTCCAAATTTTTGTTCCTTCTTGGAGATCATTATACATTTTGTTTTCTTAATATTTAGAGAAAGTCCATATCTCTTACTTTCTTCTGTGATTCTATTCATTAACTCCTAAAATATTAGGAGTTATTATAAACTCCTATTCATTAAAATATCGCTACAAATCCGTATAGAATAAGAACACATACTGAATAAAGAAAGCTCATATAATGATATTGTTTAGGAAAATAAATCGCTTAAGGTATATCGGACACATGCATAGACGCCAAGATGTCAAACTTGTAAAACTGGTATGGAAGGAAGTTAGCACAGAAGAATACCACTTGGGCATCTCAGTATACAATGGAGAGAAAACATCCAATCATATCTCAAAAAATAATCATTTCATTTGATTGTGGATTGTGGATTTGATTCAGATTCGTGGAAAATCGATCAACTTGGAGAAAAATTGTAGTTAGCGAAGACCCACCCAGTGTTGTAGCGCTACTAATGATGATAAAGAGAAAGGAGAAGCAGTGACAAAAAGCAACAAAAATGGACTAATGGAGCAAAGCTGATTCAAAATCTTTGATTGGAGATGATTAAAATGAAAGTATAAAAAATGCAATGGATGATTGATTGATTCGAGAAACTTGAGACTTGAGAAGAGCACTCTACCGAAACAGCTATAGTAATAAGATAGAATTAATTTTGTGAAAGTTTTAAAAACAGTGTTTTATTGTTAAATAAAATGAAATTAACATACGGCAATATATACGCTATAATAACTAAACAACTTATATGATACGGACATATAAGGAGAAAGTTTAATGAAACAATAAACTACCCAATATT
Source organism: Diabrotica undecimpunctata (assembly GCF_040954645.1). NCBI lineage: Eukaryota > Metazoa > Arthropoda > Insecta > Coleoptera > Chrysomelidae > Diabrotica > Diabrotica undecimpunctata. The sequence continues at coordinate 48,307,287 of NC_092803.1, read as the reverse complement.
TGTTATGAGTATGAGTGAAAACGATATGAATAAACAAAATGAGGAAAATCATGGCAAAAGGCAAAAAGACTAATGATTTAAAAATGAGAGAGGTACCTTGTGGACAACATGTGCTTAATTAGGAACGAATGGAGATGAAGAATCAGAAGACGACAAAGAACGTTTTAAATTGATAAAGGTATACAATTTTTAACAATGAATATTTATAGGTCATTTTCAGAGCCAGCACGTTGGCTAATTGTATGTAAAATGAAACTTTTTAAGGTAGATCTGTTACAGCACGGTGTGACTTAAATACACCCAAAACTAAAAACTCTCGATGTTTATATGAAAGATGAAACCGTACGACACATGACTGTGCAATGTCGCAGTGTTTTTGTAAATCTCGTTTAAAAGAATATTGACACCTACACATTATCACATAATTGTGAATGGTATATTGTACCTAAATACTAAGAAATTTGTCATTGTTATATAAGAATAAGTTTTATAATTTACGGGAGATTTAATGTATTATTAATATATAATAAGTAAAAATATAGCAAGCTTTATCTTCTTATTGTGCCGTATTCTAATAAAGGTTGGCGATTACTTCTTTAAACGCTTCCCATAAATTATTATAGTTTAAATTAACTACTTTATGAAACAAATATTGGACGTCATGAACTGTAGTAATTGAAAAATTATAAAGATCTGTTTACAGAGTTTACTTTATTTTTTTGTGGTTTATTATAATTCTACCGAAGGACTTCTACTTTCTTATATAGAGCTATTATAGAGGGCTTCATAACTATCGGCGAATACCACTGTCTCGTCGGCGTATCTGATGGTATTGATACATTCTTCGGTTATTCAAATTCCAGCTTCAACATACTCTACTATTTCTTGAAAGTTTTTCTCAGCGTATATGTTGAACAGCAGGAGTGATAGTATACATCCCTACCGGGCCCCACGTTTGATTTTGATATTATCGGATTCTTGTTTTCTTTTTGTTTCCTTATTTGTTAGTCTTCTCATATTACATTTTTTGTTACTATTCTTTTTTGGAACCTTCTTAAATCTAAATCTAAATTTACCAGCAACACGAACATGATCTGACGATATGTCAGCACCGGAGTAACTTTTAACTGATAGGCATCCATTGCGGAATCTCTTGTTCACCATTATGTAATCCATTTTATTCCGTATTGTTTCCCAAGTATATAAACATGTTGGTAGTAGTTTGAAGAACGTATGTAGTATTGCAAATTCTTCTTACTCTACAAACAGTTTTAATCTTTCTTTCTTCCATTTCTCTTCCCTAGACCAAAATCACCAATGAATTCACCGCTTTTTCTTTTACCAATTTTCACATTTAAGTCACCCATAATAATAGATAAATTATATCTTTTTGTTTTAATTCGTTTAAGTGAATTTATCAACAACTCATAGAATTGCTATACCTCTTCTTCTGGTTTATCGCTGGTGGATATTAAATCTTTTGCACTTGTAAAACATTTAATTTGATCAGAGAAGAATTTAGTTTTATTATTAAACTTTCAGAAACAGGTATATTATACGATAGGATATGCATGAGATACGATAATTCCAACTCCATACATATGTTGACCGTCATCATTTCCTGAGTATTATACCATATAGTTGTCAACAATACAAGCACCACTATTTAGCCATCTCATTTCACTTGTGCCCGTTATACCTATTTCAAGTCTGGTCATTTCTGGAATGGTATTATGAAGTTTTCAATACTGATACATTGTCTTCACCTTCCTGGTACATATTTTAATATTCAACTCTGAAATTTTTAGAAAAAAAATTTAAAGTTCTGTCAAAGGGGTTTCCCTGGATTACGACCTGGGAAGTCCTGTGATCTAGAGGTGGATCACCTCCCCTGCCTAATCTTGGCTTATGTATTCCGTGATTAGTAACTGTTTCCACTTTAGTTGTATTTGCCGTAGTAGCTTTAGTAGAGATGTCATCAGGGACCTTTAACGCGGTGATTTCTCGTTGCCTTCACATGCTGATGCCGTTGATCACTTTTTTGGTTCTTCCGCCTTCGAGACCAATTTCTCAATCTTAGGACAACAGAGTGCCCTTCCACTTACCAGGTCATCCGCACGAAGCCATTGTCCAGTAAATGGTGGATTACTTATCCCGGCACTAATTAAATTAATAAATAATTAATCAAAACAAATCATAAAAAACCTTAGGTTTTTTAATATTCTCTCTTTTAGTAGCGTCACTAGGGGAGGCGGTCCGCCCTGGACCTCTGATATGTGGGTCTTCAAATTGGAATAAAAATTATAAAATAAAAATTAAGAAATAACGAAAAAAAATTTAACATGTAAAACTACACTCTGTTGCATAACATAAAATACTTTTAATGATTACTTTATATTTTTTTATATAAAATATTAATACGCATTGTAATACACGTCGCAGTCACATAAAAAGCTTATTCAAATATTGAATAAGCAATGATATTATAAATGCACTGGTAAATGATGGATTGGATCTACAATTGTGCGGGATTCAAGGCTATGATAATGAAATTCACCAAGCAAGGATCAAGGAAAAAAATGGCAAAATCATGTTTGTGCCTCGGGGAAACCATTCTCTTAATTTGTTCTTTGCAACTTTAGAAAGTGTATATAATTTCTTCTCGTCCTCTTCACATAGATGGAGGATTTTAACGGAACTTATAGGTTCTGCTAACTCATCATAGCTGTGGAGTCCCAATCAAGAAGCTGTTAAATCTATAACATTTCGATGAATTAGTTCAAGTTACAGAAAAATTGTGTGACGCCAAGGAAAATATTATAACACGGGCCTTCAAATTTCTTGGATTTCTTTATTTATGGGGTTATATTTTGCAAGAAATAAACAGTCCAGAGAGGTATTTACAGACGGAGTGTTAAAGTCTTGAAAAATAAAGTAAGAGACGTTTAAAAAAGATAATACCTGGAGAAACAGCCAAAGATGCCAGACTATTTCTCGAAGATGAAACTAAAAAATGTATGCTTGAATGGTTAGACATTCTAGCATCTAGCAGGAGCTTTAAACTAGAATCTGTAAAGAATGAGAAGAACTAGAAGAATGGAGACTGTATTCGAAAAATTCATAATCGTTTATGTCGAGTATTTACTCAGTGATTGTGACAGAGAATTTGATAAGCAAGAAATTGTTAATGAAATCAAAAGATTTCGCCAACATATAAAAGCTGCAAGAATAAATGACGAGGAGAGAAATTGGACTACATTAAAGATGGCGCAGTTTATTCTTGATATGGACCTGATGAAATGTGTTCCAAATGTGTTTGGATCAGTATGTATCTCTATTGCTACTGATGAAAGAAGCTTTTCTAAATTAAAACTCATAAAAAGCTATTTACGATCCACGATGAGCCAGACCCGTCTAAATAATTTAACAATGCTCTCGATTAAACGTGAAATAGCAAACAACATCAACTTCGACAACGTAATCAAACAATTTTCAGAAATAAAAATAAGAAAAAAAAATGTTTGTACCATGTTCAAACATGTTGTATTTAAGTAGTTCCTAGATGGAGGTAATACTGGGGAGAGCACTACTACTCTTCGATTACTTCCGCCCGGCCTCCTGAATTGTAGTTACGCCACTGCTTTCTTTATTGTAATAATAATTTTTGTATATTCTTATTTTAAATTAACTTGGTTATTTCAACGTTAATCAAGTTGGTAAAACTACTTTTTATATCTGTTAATTCTTTATAAAGTTATTTTTGATTTACGGAATACTTTTACCATTTTTCATTGTATTAAAAAACAAAAAGAATTAGCCACATATTCAGTATTTTTATGTTTACTATTACATATAACAAAGATCTTACTCTTTTGCCTCCCGAGACGATTGTAGTCTGAGAATAAAGTGCATCGCAGTAACTATAAAATATATTGTGTAAGTTTTAACATATTCGACAACAAAAGACCTTTAAACGAAGAAAGTTTCGAGTTGAAAGCCGCAAGCATTTCCTGAAAAAGGATATTTTATTTTATTTATACGAAGTATAATCGTCTTTAAGAAAATATATCTACGACTTCTGACTAAATTTTAGCGATTTTTAATTCATTGATATTAATGTGGTTAAATGCAGTTGATCAACTATCAATTTTTGTTTGACTTAAATTAATAACTGATACTTAAATTCTAAGAGCTTAACCCTATGGTTTCCTCTTATTTTATCTAATAACTATACACTATAGCTAACTTACAATATAGCACTATGATCTGCATTTACACTAGCTAACACTTTACACTTACTCAAATGGTTTTCTTTATTTGAATCTTCTTTCTAATCCAATATTATCGAGAAACTGGATCCCCTCGATGTTAACATGACCATGTAGCCGTTGTTCGTAACTATCTGCCATCTTCTTGATAACTTTATATACATCTTCCATCTCAAGGTTCTTGTGGAGGTAGTCATTTCTGATGTTCATCAACGATGTTCCTTAATACTTTATTATAAATATCTGGATGATCTGGATATTACTTTAATTGGCACAGCCCCAGAGTTGGCAACCATACGCATTCTGGTCTTAATATTTGTTTAAGAGTTGCTTGTTATGCATGGACAATGCTGAATTTTTCCCGTCATCCAATACATTTTCTTGTAACGGATAACTAGATCTTCCTCTTTCTTTTCAATATAGACTTTCCAGTGAAGTATTAAAGTTTTTATTAACTAATGTATTCTATAAGTTAATGTGATGAGTTTAGGTCCTGTCCCTTGATTCTGGCGTGATGTGATACCCTCTATTGAGAGAATCACGTGTCCATGTTACTGGTCTATTACACAACGTCGCTTTAGTCTTCTGCTAGTCTTCGTTATTTGAAGTTGGAAGGTCAGACGTAGATACTATATATATTATGAAATTAATTCTAATTGTAAAAATCCCGCCTTAATGGGATGCATTTTGGATAGTTCTCCATTTACTTTTGTTCTGAACTGTAGGTTTTCCAAGTATGATGTAAGTGTTTGAAAGAATGGTGGTAATATTTGTTTAATTTTATAAAACAAGTCCTTTATGCCAAACCTTATCAAAAACTTGACTTATATTTAGTGGTACCATTGGGCAATATTTCTTTTCCTCTAATGCGGACTTGATTTTATGGGTTATTTGGTGGGTTATTAACGTGAATTGATTTAGATTTATTTAGTTTAAATCTCCATTTTTTAGTCCAATTATAGATTTTATTTATTGACAACTGTAATTTTTCTGCTGCTTCTTGTCTGGTATCACCTACCGCTAGGATAACAGTGCCATCTACAAAGGTGGCTAAATCTTCATGCAATACTTTATAGAAAACCTTGGCTACGTCTAAAACAATGCCATTAAAAGTGGGAGGCTTGTTTTATGGTATATTGCAATATCAATATCTCATAAAAATATCAATATCGGTATCTTGCAAATACAAGAAATTTAAGTGGCAAAAAAATATGAATAAGCAGACAACGTCTTGAATATCTTTTTTAGGAAAAGACGATAGGGGCAATAGCGGAAAAGGTGGTATATTTTAAAGCAATATATGGAAGATTATCTTATGTCAGAGTAAAGAACAAGCAATCTAACTTAACATTCAATAATATATATGCTCCGTCTAAGAATGCGAAACAGGAAGAGAGACAAAAACGATTTTTACGAATAGCTATATGAAAATATACCAAAAAATGACATAACAATAACTATCATTATCATCATCATCATCACTGGCTCGACAACCCTTTTTGGGTCTTGGCCTACTCCAGGATTCTTCTCCATTCTGATCTGTTTCGTGCTTTTTTCTCCAGTTTTTTATTTTTAAGGTTGTTATATCATTTTCTATTTGTTCTAAGTATCTCAGCTTCGGTCTTCCTCTTGTTCTTTTTTCTACTGGCATCGGTTTGAATATTTTGTTTGGTATTTCGCCTTCTTCCATTCTTTCTACATGTCCTATCCAACGCAGCCGTAATATTTTAATGAATGTTATAATATCCGGATCCTGGTATATTTTGTATAGTTCAGAGTTGTATCTTTTTCGCCATATTCCAGTTTCTTTTGTGCCCTTATATATGTGTCGCAAGATTTTTCTTTCGAAGGTGGCTAACAACGTTTCCTCTCTTTTAGTGAGTGTCCAGGTTTCTGAGCCGTATGTGAGTACCGGTCTTATTAGGGTTTTATATATTTGGCATTTCGTGTTTCTTGCGACG